>NC_051231.1:8660000-8780000 GCF_015220715.1 Pygocentrus nattereri | reverse complement strand
GAATACCACTTTACTCACATTCTGACTGCACAGACACAGAGATCAAATAAAAATAAGCACACAAGCAATTTGTGTTTGGTGTCAGTGAAACCATGGTAACCAACAGTCAGTCAGAGTTCAGGCGATGAGCACTCAGCCGTTTGGGTGACGAGGCAAAAAGTTGGTGTGAACGCAGGGTAAGACTTGTCACTGTGACCAATACTCTTTATAACTTCAGTGTAAAAGGGTGGAGCTAAGCTGCTTTAGGCTGAATAGGCATATATATATAAAGTTTTTAAAAAGAGGCAAAACACTGCCAAGTAATCAGTATGTTTTGACTTACAAACCACATCCAAAACAAACTAAAGCATGCGCTGTCTAAAACCCACATTTGTAAAAAAGCCCTTAAGTTATTTTCAAAGTAGTTCCTGAATAACTTATAGTAGTTCATGAATAATTCATAGTTGTTAATGAATAATTCACAGTAATTAATGAATAATGCGTGGTATGTGAATGAATAGTAAACTATTCAATTAATAGCGGAATAATAAACCTTCGGATTAAGGGGTTAAATGAGATAAGAGATATGCAGTCAGCCTGTCTCTTTCTCTCACTCTCTTTCTCTGACCACCAAGCTGACCGCCACATAAAGAGCAGCAGGGGCTCGAGGGACTGTAGCTGTCTGCTCCAGTGGGCAGACTCCTGATTAATGTGACTGGCAGTTCCATGCACTGTTATTAATGTGCTCTGTGCCACACTTTTAATGTCTGTACTGCTAGGATGGCTGCTACATATAGGAGCTCAGTACCACCACAGTATCTCTCTCTCTCTCTCTCTCTCTCTCTCTCTCTCTCTCTCTCTCTCTCTCTCCATCTCTTTAATTCTTCCCTGTACATTCTGTCCCCCTTGTCTCCGAGTACAATGTATTGTAGGTGGGGCCAAGCAAAAAAACATGCTTCTACATCCTTCTACATCCTAAAAAGACTCACACATCCTCATATATTAAAACGTCATAACTCTATTTTGTTTCGCATTAATTAAAAACACCAGCCGCCCTTTACGCTGAGTGAACATTTTATGATGAATGGATCAACAGAAACGCTTCAAAATGACTTTTTTTTGTTACATTAAAGTTAAGAATGCTTTTCTTTTTAAATAACCATTTCAGAATTCATTTTTAATTGTGATTCATTCAAGAAAGCACCCAAATTAGACGCTTCCAAATGGATTCTTCACTATAATGCTGCATAAAAATCACGAATAATTGCATTATTAGGTGCAATAATGTACAACGAACACTACGTGGTCTCATAATGATCTCGCTATTTATAGTTTTTCGTGGCCAGAACCTGTAAACATCTTATTCCTAACTGGTTATGCAAATTGATTCACTGGGATCTTGTTTTAGAATCTAATTAATGATCATTAAAACCGCAGTTTAGAATATGGAACACATCTTGAAGTATCAGGTGCTTACTAGGCTAAAGAAATAAACTCAAATAAAGCACTAAACGTGACACTAGAACTAATAGGAATCTGCTGCCGGGGTGATGATTCATGCCCATTCACACTCATTATTATATGATTTTCACATAACATACTTCTAAATATGTATTCAGACAGGTCATACCCAATAAAGCTTAATGCACAGTGAATAAACTACAGCCTCATTTCCAAAAAAGTTGGGATCGTGTGCAAAATGTAAATGAACAAAAGTCGGTGATGTGCAAATCATTTAAACCATTATTTTCAGTGAAAATAGTACAAAGACAACATATCAAATGTTGAAGCTGAGACATTTGATTGCTTTTCAAAAAATATACGCCCATTTTGGGTTTGATGCCAAAAACATGTTCCAAAAAAAAGTTGGGAGGGGGCAAGAAAAGGCTGGTAAAGTTGTGTAATGCTAAAAAATCACCTGGTGGCTGACTGGCAGCAGGTCAATAACGTGATCTGAAAAAAGCCTCCCAGAGAGGCTGAGTCTTTCAGAAGTACAGATGGAGAGGGCTTCACCACTCTGTGAAAGACTGCTCAAATAATTATTATTAGTAGTCCACGTGAAATGACATATAATACCATGATATCATGATATTTTGATATCAAATCCTAATAAATTTAGACTATAAAGTTATAAAACAAAACAAAACAAAACAATGTCGGGTTCTATATCGCACCAAAAGGGGTCCAATATTGTTACAAGGCGTCTTGTAATTTCCAGGTACTATATAGAACCCCTGTGACCTAGATGGATAAAAGGGCTTAGGTAATGTATGTGTGCATATATAGAACCCATGCTTGTGCAGTCGCCTGGTCTAAGCTGTGCACAAACCCTGCACTTATAAAACAGCAGAGGTGCCACCTTTCTCTAATAGTATGCTTCTAAGAGATAGCTGATTTACTGAGTAAACATTTATTCCTCATCATTACGAAAGCGCCTGTAGCTCCTGCTGTGTAAATGGTAAATCCATTGTGCTTCATTGATTCTTTATTTAACCTTTTGACCCAGGGGAGTCTCATATTGTAGCTGAACCACCCACTGCTCCTCAGGACAGTCATTTTCTTCATGTCGTTCCTTGAAAAAAAAGTGGTAAAAATAGCCTGTGGTTCCTTCCATGTGCTGGAGAGAATCACTGTATGTGCAGTTGGCCAGAGCAGACCTGGGCAGAACGCTAGTTTTGATGTATCCCTTTCTCTACTAATTCCATCCTAAAAATAGTCAAGTCTGATAAATAGCACTGTGAAAGGGATCAACCAAGGAGAGCTGGAGAGTTAATTACGCTGTGACTCATAGTTATTTGGCTCTGCCATTAAGAATAACAAAGTTAGGTACTTTAGATGGCGCTTGCCAAAATTTGAGAGCTAGCGTCCATTTCCGTCCCCTTGCCAGGCCTCAACTACGCGGTTAAATTTCTCTGTTTTTACAGTGCAGCAATGGCGTGTTAGAGCAAAAGTCTCAACTTTGTATGACATTTTGATTTGAAAAAATAATAATACATGTTTGAATTGTCTAAATCGTTGGCACAAGGTTCCTTAATGGTTCTTGGCTTGAATGTACAGTTCTAGGACCTGTAATTGTAACAACTCCTACATTACATGGGGGATATTTAGACTTTTTACATTAGTGTCTCATTTATAACAACGCTTCTTCAAAGATTCATCCACTGAAAGGTGTCTCAGGGAACCAAAGTGGTTCCTCTAGTGCAAAGGTCTTCAAACATGGACTGGTTTTTTGTGGTCAGGGTACTAAGTGGTCAATTAGTTACATCAACAAGTCAACAAAGTAACTGAATACAAAATACAACGTGGTAAATAGATTCAAGGTCTGGATTTGAAGATGTCTGTTGAAACTTTTCTATAATCCCCTTTTTTAAGTGAATGTGGTTTATATATAATCACAAACTATCACTTATTTATCTCTGCAAAAGGATAATGTTTGATACAGTGGTCGACAGCCTTGTGAGTCCCAAAAGAAGTAAAGCTAAATTACAATTAAGTTTGCTGGACAAAAGTGTTCAAATTTAACTTGTCTTCGTTTTTGGGTCACATGATGCGATAGGCTGCACTACATCAACTTAGTTTAGGTATAGTACTCAATTAAAAAGATGGTTCTTCTAGGGATCTTTAGTAAAGAAAGTGGTCCTTGAATGAATAAAGTTATTCAGATTAATGGAGAATGTGCTGTTCTATATAGAACCTTTTTGAAAAGGGTTCTGCACAGTTCTACACTGGTCTACTAGCTTTTAGTTATGATGGGTTAGCTTTAGATCACTAAGTTTACTGAAACTGCTTTGTGTGGGAAGAGCAAGCAACATCAGCTAGGTAGGTCAGGGGAATAGCTGATGGAAGCATTACCCATGATTAGGACAGCCCAGTTTACCTAGAGAGGGGAGAAACATGGCGAAATGTATCAGTCATTGGAACATGTTTACTGTTTGCAAGAGCAAGATTAACCTAGTTAGAAATAATAACACAGATTTAGGTTCTCTTGGTCTTTAAATACAGGTCTACCTTAATCCTTGCCCTAATCCTAACCCTACACTTAACATCAACCCAAGACCTAAAGCTAACCCTGACCCTAAACTTGGTTCTAATTTTAACACCAACACTGCTGAGAATTGACGTTCACCAGATAGTTATCTATGAAAATTAAATTAAGTGGGACCAGTTTCGATGTCAAACAAAAACAATGCCAAAAAACGAGAAGGCTTTGCTTGTTAAAACAAGACTACGCACAATAGCATTTCAGCAAAATTCGTAATAAATTTTTTCCTATTCTTTAAAAAAAAGTGATCAACTTTCCACAGAATTTCTTTGCCTTTCAACGACTTGAAAATGAGCAATAACACATTTTTGTTATTATTTTATAGAATTTTTTTTTTTGTTGTCATTTGCTGCAAAAGCAACTGCAACTGCTAAGAGTTATTAGCAGTTTAAAGTGAGACGAGGGCTCTTGCCAAACCTGGACCTAGTGTCCATTTCCTTGCCTTTGCCAAGCCTCCACTAGGTTGTTAAATTTGCTCCAGTGTTTATCTCTTGGGAACTGCGGGGTGAACCTGATCTGCATTCCCTGTGTAAGCGAGTTTGGATGAAGACAATAGGCCAACCATTTCACTGAACGTGAACCTGAAAGTCATTATTTCCTGGGATTTGCTTGACGCCTTTGAAAGCCATCTTGACTGCTGGATAGGTTTGCCACTTGTATCTAAGTGCATTAAACGGAGGAATGAACTAGATGCATTGTGTAGTTTGTGTGTGAGTGAGTGTGGGTTTGTTTGGGGGGGGGGGGGGGGGCTGGGGGGGGGGGGCTGGAGGGGTATAAAGTCCTTGCTCTTATTCCCTGATGAGAAATCCATTTCCACTTGGTCGCTCTGAAGAACAGGTTTTGGAGGGGGAAAAAACTCCTTCAGAGCTAAGCAGGCTCTCCACCAAAGATATCACTGCATTTCCTCCGAGACTATAACACGGTGGATTTTAGGAGGTTTTTTTGGACGTGCTGATGGAAAACTCCTCTTGTATTGAAAGTTAAAGGGTAGAAGAAGGAGCGGGATTGAAACCGACGCTATTTATTTAAATCCAAAACAGCCCTGACATTTTCCGAGGACTTAGGCGGCCTGGAGGTTTCCTTGTGTGGAAAATGGGTGCAGAAAAAAAAAACCAAAAAATTGTTTCGGTGTTTCGGCACGCGTTCCATCCTTCATGCAAAGGTCACTTGTTTAGAAGCATTTTTGGCAAAAAAAATGCACTTGCACCATAGCTAATAAGGATCGGAATGCTTCGGAAAAGTGTGCACGAGACGCTTCGGCTTCAAAGGAATCGGAGCATTAGTACTGTTTTCTTGATTGCTTTTTCTTTTGCCTACCATTTAGAAGCACAAGCAAATCAATCATCGTGTCCAGGAGCCTGTCACCCAACAGCAGCGCCTTTTGAATTGAAGCGAGAGAGAGACTGAGCTATGCCCATCTGCCCACAAGTTGAACCGAGTCATTCAGTGGGTCCTCATGCATTTTTCATGACTTGATGAAAGGATTCTTGGATTAATCATTGTAGGCTTGGACAGGTTGTAGAGACGGCCATGAAATATGAATATAGCCTAGTTACGCTTCTGACGGATATTCCGAGATGTACACAGGCCTTCACCCGATGCCCAAGTCATCATCTTAGCTTGTCGAGCCACTTGGCATACATCTGGACTGCATGTTTCATCTGCTCCATTTTGACATGGGTTAGCGAGTTAGCGTCTTCGCCCATGGCTGCGGAACCTGCGACGCTTGCGAAAAAGAAAAAAGCCGAGCCGAGCCGCCTCTCAAATTCGATGACCGACGCAAAGCCCATTTTCTGCTCTCCCAAGCTTCTTGTTTTCACTCATTTCACAATAAATCTGACTGGGCCAAAAAAAAAAAAACAAAAAGAGCTGAAAATGGGTAACCAAGCAACCCACGCTCATAAATTAATCACGGGTAGAGGCGCAAAGTGTGCGAGGCTGAGCTTTAGGACCTGACAGCTGCTAAGCTGCTGAGGGGTTATGTGTGAAAGTCGTGGCCGCATCTAAATGGAAGCGCAATGAAATCATAAAAGAGAGTGTGAAGAGCTGCCAGAGGCTTTTCTAAAGTGCTTTTAGCCCCACCGTTTGACCTGAAGTCCCACCCCCTCCATTTCACGTGCACTTAAACAAACAATCAGAACAACGGCCTCTGCCTAAACAGATGTTCAGTGGATGGCTCGGTGAAAATAGCACAGTTAGCTCATGATTTCATAATTGTTAAGACGGCAAAATGAACAAGACACTGGGGATGCAGTGAATTAGGCACGGTGAACCCAACGCCCAAGTACATAAAAGCTCCGATCTGCCCTCTGCTAGCCACGCCAACAACTTTTTCAGTGCGACAGCAAACCAAACACACCGAAAACTTCCACTGACGAGGTTGACACGAGGTGCAAATAATTACAGCTGCCGTCTAAATGAATTAATTGCTAAATTGGATCTATCATGTCTTATCTCGCTGCATGGCATGCTGATTGGCTTAGCATTTAGCACGATATGTAGCAAACAATTGCTTTTATTAATAGAGTCATGCACCTGAATTTCTGCAAATTAGGATTCACAATCAGTGTGGCAAGTTCCAATGTTTTAGCGAGTAATCAAGTGTCACTAATGAGGAGAAAAGGGAGAACTCAGCAGAACGTATAGACTTGGATGCTAGGTTCCTTGTTTACTGTTCTGAAATGCAAAGAACATCTGGCTCTCCTTGTGATCAATTATTTCTTACATTCATGCACAACCCCATTTTCAAAAACGTTGGGAGGCTGTGCGAAATAAATAAATAAATAAATAAATAAATAAATAAATAAATAAATAAATAAAACCAAATAATAAGTAAATAAATAAAAACTAAATGCAATGGCGTGCAACTCATTTAAACCCTACATTTCATTGAAAATACTACAAAGACAACATATCAAATGTTGAAACTGAGAACTGTTTATAATATTTGCCCATTTTGAACTTGATGCCTTGAATTTTGAGGCTGGTAAAGTTGTGTAGTGCTTAAAAGACACCTGGTGGTTGATCGGCAACAGGTCAGTGACATGACAGCATCCCAGAGAGGCGGAGTCTTTCAGAAGTAAAGATGAGGAGGGGTTCGCCACTCTGTGAAAGACTGCACGAGCAAACAGTGCAACAATTCAAGAATAACATTTCTCAATGTAAAATAGCAAAGAACTTGTGTTTTTCATCAATCATGATAAATAATAACATAATGCATGTATTAAAACAATGTGGCTCCATATTAAGAGTCTGGGCACTAAACTGGCCTGCCTGCAGTCCAGAGCTGTCAACCACTGAAAACACTTGGCACATTATAAAGTGAAAAATGTGACAAAGGAGACCCTGAACTGTTGAGCAGCTGAAATCCTGTATCAAACAAGAATGGCAAAGCATTTCATTCCCAAAACTACAGCAGTGCCTCCTCAGCTCCCAAACCCTTACAGAGTGTTGTTAAATGAAGAGGTGATGAAACGCAGTGGTAAACAGGCCCCCGTCCCAACTTTTTGGGAACATGTTGTTGGCATCAAATTTTAAATGGGCATATATTTTTCAAAAAACAACAACTTTTCTCAGTTTCAACATTTAATATGTTGCCTTTGTAGCATTTCCAGTGAAACATACGGTTTGAATACGGAGTTGCACATCACTGCTTACATTTTGCGCAGTGTCTCAACTTTTTTGGAAAAGGGGTTGTACATACAACTGACATGACTTGATGCTTTAGCTCGACGGTTACCTGCTTGTGACTTTCACAATAAACATTGTGTTTATTAACATATAAAGAGTGATGGCTAATAAGAAAAAAAGCAAGGTCATTACTTTAGCATCTTCTACTATAAATCATTCCTCATGTGTCTGTAAACATATCGTGAATCTATGTTTTTGCTATATGGTTCCTTGTCTATGATAACTTGTTAATTATTTATCGTAAACATGTTTATGTACATACAAATAGTAACTGCTAATAAGAAAAAAGCTAATGCGTTCCCTTTAGCATGAGATCTCCTATAAGTTATATCATATGCATATATAAGTAACACAATAACCCACGCTTTTCCTAAAAGGTTACTTACTTGTTACTTGGTTATCCCAATAATTAAGGGATGATTTATGTAAAAATAGCACATGCTAACAAGGACATAGCAAGATCGTTACATTTAGCATGAACTCTCCTAGTGACGTTATTCCTGAGATAAATTTATGCCAAATAAGGTGAACCTATGTTTTTGCTAATGGTTATTTTACATGCCATTTAATTATCCTAATAATTAAGTGTTTATTTACATACAGTAGCAACCACTAACAAGACCATGGCTCCCTTCAGCACGAGCTCAACTTGTGATAAGATATTGGTTAAAATATTGTGAACTTGTGCTTTTGCTGATGGTTAATTTTATGCTAGATACTTATTTAAATAATGAAGTCATCATTTACCTATAAACAGCAACTGCTAATAAAACATAGGTCCCCTTAGGTCACCATGAGCTCTCCTTGAGATTTAAGTTATTTTTCTTGTTTACTTATAACATGAATCTATGCTTTGGCTACTTATTATCTCCTTTCCTTTAAGTTTAACAACACAACAAAACATCTTCTAGTGATTATTTGTTACTTGTTTATGCTAATATTGTTAATTTGCATATAAGTAGCATGTGCACACATGTGTTTATTGCCCTTTCCCTTTAGCACTAACATTGATCAAAGACGGCATGTTTTTCAATGGGGTTGGTTTTCAATTATGAGCGCGGTTCCCCTTCTACCTAACAGGGTCGATGTTTGTCCTTTTTCAGCATGGAGGGCTAAATGGGGGGTGCCGTAAATTGAAAAGATAGAGATGTGGTAGGTGGGGAAAGCAAGACCCAGGAATTCTCGAGGCTCAAATGTTGCCTGCAGCACGTGATGGCACAAAGGCCCCCTCAGACAATCCCCCTCCCCACTGGCCCCCCACCAGAGCACCGACCTCCACGGCTACGCTAATCAAAGGGGAACATCAGAGAAAGCTTGCCTGGTGTAGACAGAGCCGGAGAGCGCTGATAGCTATCAGAAGGAGGATGGAAAGAGGCGCTTATCCGATCTGGAGGCCCAGGAATGTCAAAATGGCTCGTCGAGACTGGAGAGAGAGTCGCTCTTAGCGCCTTGCGAAGTGTCTAGCAGCCAGAGCTGAGGAACATATGGAGAGGTGCAAACTGTCAGATCCTCCACACTCGGCGCGCGTGAGTGACTGTGGGGTTGGGCCGTGTTTGCGCCGTCTTCGCTCAAATTGGCTGTTTGCTTTGACACCCATCCTTAACTACTTCGGCAGAGAGTAAGCCCGTGGAGGTGCTGGTTTTCCAGACTGTTTTTAGTTCTCTCTCTAAGAGCTGCTAAAATGCAGCCCCCCTGTACTCATTTTAGTTCCCCCACATAGAAAGATTGTGAAAGATTCTTAAAGGGACACTTTGACCGAAAAAAATCACTTCATTCATTTAAGGGCCTACAGTGCAGAGCAAGGGTGCACAACTCTGGACCTGGATAGCACAGTTTAATAGTTACCCTACTCAAACACACCCATTAACCCCTTAACAAGCCATGAGTCCAAAGTTGTGTTACACACTTCTATAACATAAGAAAAGCTCCAGTAGTTTGCACTGAAGTCCCTGTAGTTACTGAATAATAAGCCTTTGTATAAACAGAAACAAACCTGGAATGTTAAGCACTTAAACCAACAGACAATATGGCTAAAAGTATGTGGACTCCTAACTATTACACCTATATGAGCTTTATGGAAATGCTCTTCCAAAACTATGCCTATTAATATGCGATTACATCCCCCTTTAATGCTACAACAGGTTCCACTAATCTAGGAAGGCTATTCTACATGATTTTTGAGTGTGTCTGTGGGAATTTGTGCCCATTTAGTCAAAAGAGCATTTGTGAGATCAGTCACTGACATTGGACGAGAAGGCCTGGCTCGGTCTGCAGTGAGTGATGCAATACAAGATAGGCTATTTCTATGCAATTCAGCACTCAGCAGCCCTGCTCGTCAGGCTTGCGTGGTCTGGTTCTTTTGTGGCGAGGCTGTTGTTGCACCTAGGCATTTCCATTTCACAATACTAGCACTTACAGTTGTCCAGGTCAGACCTAGCAGAACAGAAACATCGCAAATTGGGGTCTGAGAAAACTGGCAGCCTATGACAGTGCCACATTTAAAGCCACTGGGCTTGATTCATTCTCCTGCCAGTGTCTGTCTATGAAGATTGCATGGCTATGCGCTTGACTTTATACACCTGTTAGCAATGGGTGTCACTGAAGCGGCTGCATTCAGTCGTTAGGCCCGTCCATTTACTTTTGGCCACACAGTGTAGCAGTTAGAGTTAGCACAATACATAAGAAACAATCACTTCTCAGAATAAAAGGATATTGAATACGAGCAAATCCCATCCATGCTGTACTTTGCAAGTGATGAGTTATTATGCCGTTTAAAACTGTGATCCTCTGGCACGCTGAGCAGTGAGCAATAAAGCTGGCATATTAGTTTGTGCTTAAAAATAGCAGCCTGTTTTACTATTCCAATACGAATAATGTCTTTATTTACTGTGGGCACAGAGCCTACCGCATACACACAGATACACTCCCTGGACTAGGATTAGGTAGAACTAGTCCAAAGGCAATACGGTCCCCAACACAGGTGTCTCTAGTTGTTTTCTGTTGAAAGCCCCCTGTCGCACACCTAACTGCTACAAACACATGACTGCAGGCTTGCTATTAACCGATGGCCGAGAGGTTGGTGTTAAACTCTATACACATTACATCAACAGACGAGGCTGAAAGAGAGGATAATATTAGTGGTATCTACCCCCCCACCCCTCCACCCTCCCTCTCTTTACCAGCCATTCAAAGACTTAAAGGTGTTCTGACTTTGTGTCATTCTAAGCTGCAAAGAGGATTACATGTACAAATCCAAACAAAGCAGCTGGGGTATATAGAAGTACCCCGTCACACCTAGAAGAGGATAGATATTGGAAATAGTTTTACAGGGACATGCTGCAAACAGATTCTCAAACAAACACAAATAAGGGTTTCTGCATTGCGGCTACTGGAAGGGGTCATATCTCTCCTTTTTGTTGTATTTATTCTCCTCTGAGGTTCACTTCCAACATTGGAGTGGGTTTATGGAATAAAGCAAACTTCAAAGTTCATTTTTGGGTCAATGACATGCTGTGCCAGTCCTGTTATATAGGACCATATATGAACATATATGCATAAGGAGCATTAATCATAATAAAATTGATGTAGTGTTATGTTTGAAGCCCTTATAGTCATAGCATGCTGGAAAAATACGGCAGCTTCGAACGCAACAGTGCTGAAAACGTTTAATGTCATGTCATGCAGCGTAACTGACAAATGACTTTTATTCCAATGTGCTTTTAAAAAAGAGTAGTGCATGATAAAGAAGGCCCCAAGTGACCTTCAGGATGAGGTCAATTGCCTTTTCACAATAATTGAGAAAAACGAAATTCACACATTAAAGTTGTGATTTTGAGTCATGAGTCATGAGGTTGCCTGAGTCAGGTGATGGGACACCAGGAAAAGCATAAAAATGTGTTGTTCTTATTAAAATAATGATAATTATTTATCGGAAAACCTTGAACTGAAGGACAAAGGCTTATACAGGTGTCCAAGTACAAAGACTAGTTTATATGTGAAAATCTGATAAAGAGAGCTGGATTTTAGCTCAGTACTCAGATTTCCCAGTGCATGTGAACTCTTCCTCTGATTTCTTTCACATTTCCCAGTTTGTGCATGTGCAGAGTAGACTGTGATGCCGGAAATACGCGACCAGTGCTGCCGCGAGATGCAGCAAAACACTTTTGGAGCTACGCTGACAACATTCTCACTGAAATTAAGAATTTATATATTTCTCATCTTCCAGATGATGTATGGTCATAGTTTCAGCAGATCAATGTTTAACGTGGGTCAAATTGTTCAAAAGAAAACTTAATTTTTCATTATGTTTACGTCACATCTTATTCTGTGAGTTTATTGGTTCATTGCAAAGCAGAAATCGGATTACTGTCTGACTCATGTAGACCTGGAGTTTTCACATTGTCTGATTACTCACGTGCATGTAAACGCATTGAGTGGACTACTGACAAAATCTGATCAAATGATAAAATCAAATCAAATCAAATTTATTTGTTTAGCGCTTTTTACAATGGATGATGTCACAAAGCAGCTTTACAGAATTTCGGAAAAGACAAAGTTTCAACAGGACTGTAAGAATGTACAGAAACCCCCTGGTGGGCAAGCCAGGGGCAACAGTGGCAAGGAGAACCTCCCTCAGAACTGAGGAAGAAACCTTGGGAGGAACCAGGCTCACCAGGGGGGACCCATCCTCCTCTGGTCAAACTACCTACAAGTGATTATACTACTAATATTAATAGCAGTAATATTGGTATTAGGATTAAGTGCATGTAAACGTACTGTGACATAACTAGAACTTCTAGAAGGCCTAGGGTAACATTTTTTCCTATTGAAATTGGCACCTAATGGAAATCAAAATGTGGTTGGTTGATTCCTCTGTCACTCTTTTACACTAACCAATAACAGAGATTGTATATCTACCTAGACACCATGGAGAACTATTCCTGGTCAATTTCCCATTCGAAACTTACAGCAGTGCTGTAATACATACAGAGTTTGATATCAAGCATGATTCTATTGCATAAAAAATGATAGACATTTCCCAGAAATTATTAGACCTTTTCTGAAGATCTTAAGGGTTCCCTTCTGGTTTCCGTACGTGGACTGGGGGAAGGCTGGTATGGTAGACTGGTAGGTTTATTGTGAAATAGGACCTGGTATCCCAACTAGCCATGTTAAATGAGTTTGGTGAGCTCTACCTTTTAGCCCCCTCACCACCAGCACCACCACCACCACCACCACCACCAGAATGTAGTTATCAGCGTGTAATATTGATTCACTTCTTTTTGTTTCTGAGGAAAAGCCAGCTGAGTCGTATTCTCTAAACAGACACCGTGACTTCCAGCCAAAATAAACTTGAATCTTTAAGTTGGGTGAAACCAGACGGTGTACATGAGCGTTGATTACGTAGGCACCGAATTTGAGAGGGAGAGCGGCAGGATGGTACTCTGCGTTCGCCAAGACTGGCAAACAGCCATTACTGGCAGGAAGCAAATCAGTGAGAGAAAGTTGCGTCCATACATGCCAGATGAATATGCATGCATGCCAACTGAACATGCGTAACGGAGAAGAGCTGTTGTCGGCGAGTGGGTGGTGAACCCAATCGCCCCCGATGGATGTGTAGTGATGAGGTCATCCCTGCTTAGCTATGAGGCTTTATCTGGACAGGAAAAAAAGATGCAGGTGGTACCAGATTGGTCCACCAGATTTGTCCTGAAAATACTTTTCCAGTCACTTTGGCGAAGAGGCAACGTGGATGATCCTGTTGGCTGTTGCTACAGTGGTAAAAGAAAGTAATGGTCACAGCCAGTTAGGCAGAAAGCAGTTAAAGGAATACTTCACCAAGAGACGCTCATATGGCTCTAAATGGACGGAAGCTGTAAGAACAGGTTAGCATGATATCATTTATGGAACGCTAACTGACCTCTGGTAGCTTTTATTCATTCATTATTAGCATCTTTAGCTGAAGAACACGTCTAATCTGAAATCACAGGTTCTTGCTCAACTTCCCTCGTCTTGTTTAATGCTTTCTGGCTTGATATAGAACCTTTAATATACACCGATCAGGCATAGCATTACTATATATCCTTGTTTTTACTGTGTCCACTCACTGTCCACTCTATTAGACACTCCTACCTTGTTGGCACACCTTGTAGATGTAAAGTCAGAGACGACAGCTCATCTGCTGCTGCACAGTTTGTGCTGGTCATCCTCTAGTCCTTCATCAGTGGTCACAGGATGCTGTCAGCTGGATATTTTTGGTTGGTGGACTATTCTCAGTCAAGCAGTGACACTGAGGTGTTCATAAACTCCAGCAGCACTGCTTTGTCTGATCCACTTAGACCAGCATAACACACACTAACACACCACCACCACATCAGTGTTACAGCAGTACTGAGAATGATCCACCACCCTGCTCTGTGAGGGTCCATGGGGGTCCTGACCACTGAAGAACAGGATAAAAGGGGGCTAACAAAGTATCAGAGAAACAGATGGACTACAGTCTGTAACTGTAGAACTACAAAGTGCAGCTATACAGTAAGTGGAGCTGATAAGATGGACAGTGAGCGTAGAAACAAGGAGGTGGTCATGATGTTATGCCTGATTGGTGTATGTGGACGATGCTGTGAACTTCAAAAAGGTTCACTCCTTCACATCTCATTTACAAAAACATAAACGAACGGCCTCATCACTGCATGTCCATTTGGGGTCGATGGCATGCATGCATATTTAAAGAACCATTCGTTTAATGGTTCCTTTGGCTGAAGACACACCAAGCTGATTAGGCAGAACTAGCAGCAACTCCGGCCTTCTCATTATAGCATCCTGTAAGCTCACCATCGCCTCTCATCTCCTGAAAAAATTTGCACTTATCCATGGCTGAAGGGCAAGTACTTGGAGGGGTCAATAGTGCTGCATTTTTCAAAGCATCAGGTTTGCTTTCAGTTGTTAAAAGGGAATTCCAGCGATTTTACAACATTAATGCAGAAATCAATCACTGCGATTTAAAGGAGTTCAGAGTGGTTTGATGTGAAATGGTTCATTACAGAGAAAATGGCTCTGATTTCTTTACAGTGGTGGTGATAGGAACCAGGGGTCACCACGTGTACAACACAAATATAGCCAATTTATTTGCCATCCAAAAGCACCAGTGAATGTACATGTGTCCACTGAGTTCTAGATGTAATGTTGATGACGGTAAAATCGTGGTAAATGTGACACAAACAAAAGTCTGGTTTAGAGTCTGGTTTGCTTTACAACACCCTGCATCCACCTTTCTGCCATGAATGTCATTAAAAACCTACTTTTTATTTCATCTCAAAACTATTGGAAAACGATGTATCAGGACTCAAGTAGCATATTTATAATCATCATAATGTAATAACCTTCTGTGAGGGAGCTTTTAAAGTGTCATGCATCCCTCCGGCTCTGACTTACCCAAGGACTCCATTTCCCAGAACCCCCTGGTAGATCACGTGACTGTAGAACGTCCTCAATCCACGAATCCCCATTCTCGATCACCTGAATACTGATCTGTCATGTGACTAGTCTTAGTCGAGTTTATAAGCCCGGGCTTTAGACTAGATACTTTGCTTCTTCTAGTAGAGCTATTGAGTGTGTCCTGTTTGCTGTTTTGCGTTATTGTGTTCTTGACTATGGCTTCTGACTTTGCCTTTTTGCCTTTCCCTTTTTTGTATCTTGGATGGTTTTTGTCTTTTTTGAATTTGAGCTATGCCTGTTTACTGACCACACATATTGTCCAGTCCTTTATAATTAAAGCCTCAATTCAAGTTTTTTACCACCAGCATCTGGCTGATTCTGTCACGTTACATAGTGACACTAAACTCTTCAGATGACTGGTTCCCATCACCACCACTGTGAATGGTCTCATTCACCAGCGATTCTTGAGAAGAAATTTCAGTCCCACTTTACATTAAGTGTCTCTAATAACTGTGTAGTTACACATCAATAACATATGTAACAGCACTGTAACTACCGATGATTTAATCAATGTTACAGATGGATTACAGAAGTACAGCCTATGTAATTGCACATGTGTGATAACTTCAGTTTTGCCTCTTGTAATTACACAAGTGTATCTTTTTCATGAAGTTACATTTGTTTTACATTGTTACTGTGGAATAACTGTGTTGTATCAAGGTGTACTAATCACATCACATTAATTGCATTCTATAATTAACACTCTGTAATTGCAGTGTACCTATATATAAACTATGTTATTACATAAGGCGTACGTCTCTAACAGTGACTAAATCATTAGTAGTTACATTGTTGTGGCACATGTTGTTCACATGTAACTACACTGTTATTAGAGACGATATAAAGTGGGACTGAAGTTTCTTCTTAAAACCCGCTTATGCAGTTTCCACAAAGATTTTGACATTTGCCAATGTTTTCCTTGAGATCTGAGATTTGTTCTTAATTAAAAACAGAATGAACACACTCAAGAGCACAAAGGTACAAATAGCTCTATTTATGAGCACATTATGAATCTCATGCAGACGTCTTCTCATGACCTTTCTCAAGAACAAATTTATGAAAAACCTTAAGAAAATATTGGTAAATGAGGCTGAGCAGTGTGGGCTCCTCCAAATACTTGCCTTTTAGCCATGGACAAGTGTTGAGTTTTCACAAGACATGAGGCAGTTGTGAGCTTATAGGATGCGATAATGAGAAGGCCTGAGTTGGTGCTTGTTCTGCCTAATGAGCTTGGTGTGTCTTTGGCCAAAGGAACCATTAAAAGGATGGTTCTTTAAATATGCATGCATGCCATTGACCCCTAATATACATGCAGAGACTCGAGAATCAGGCAGTGTGTTCATAACCTTTTCATGTAATAATTTTCTGTGAGGGAACTTTTAGAGAAACTCTACAGATGTCTGGTTCCCATCACCACCCTTGTGAACTATTCTGTTTCTCTAGAATGGCACATTTCAAACCATTATGAATGTCTTTTTTTACACCTTAACTATTAAATTATGCTTATATTTAGCTAAAATATGGTGGGATTCCTTTTTTAGCTAGAGATACGTGACTGGATAGCTTAAATGGCTTCGGTTTCATGTCACTTCGGTCAGTGATTCTCACACCGTCCCTCAGGATCTCCAGATGATCTACATTTTTGCTCAATTCAAACTACCACAAAGGGAAGTGGGCCATCCGACAGAGGTGACCAGCCATATCTGCAAAGGTGAAGCTGAGGTTTTCAGTTGGTTATCCTTTCCTTTACTGCCTCTTAGGTTCTAGACTTTAACTTAGTAAGCACAAGGTAAAAATTCTAAAGTCCTAGATAATTATTTTGGGTAATAAGTACTTTGGTATTTGGGATAGTAAGAACTAAGGCAGTCTATCTGAGTCACATTGAAGTTCCAAACGTGTTCGAGATATTAAGGGAGTAATGTCTTTGGTAAAAAAAAAAAAAGTGAGGTAAAAACTCCAGTGTACTAGATAATTATTTTGGGTGACAGGATGGTAAATTCCAAGACAGTTCCACTAAGTCACATTGAAATGCCAAACAGATTCTGGAGATTAACTAAGTATGGGGTGCAAACCCAAGGTGCTATATAAATATTTTGGATAATATGATGGTAAATTCCATAGCTGTCTAGATAAATTACACTGAAGTGCCAAGCAGGTTCTAGATATTGACTGTCTGGGGTGCAGGTGTGAGGTAAAAACTCCAAAGTGCTAGATCTTTTTTTTTGGTGGGGGGCAGGGGGGAGGCTAAAGGATGGTAAGTTCCAAGACAGTCTTACTGATTCACACTGAAATGCCAAACAGGTAAACTTCATAATTTGAGGGTATAGGTTCTAGATTTTAACAGAGTAAGTATGGGGTGATATGTAAATATTTTGGATAACATGATGCTAAATTCCAAAGCAGTCTAACTAAATGACACCAAAATACCAAACAGGTTCTACATATAAACTGAGTAAGTTGGGGGTACAGGTGTCAGGTAAAAATTCCAAAGTGCTAGATTCTTTTTTTTGGGTAGTAGGATGGTAAATTCCAAGACAGTCTACCTAAATCACACTAAAATGCCATATAGGTTCCAGATACAGGTTCCAGAGTAAATACAGGGTACAAACCCAAGGTACTGTGCAATCATATTGGGTACATTGATATTAAGTACCAAGACAGTCTAAATCACACTGACCTGAAAAACAGGTTCTAGACACTGACTGAGTAAGTCAAGGATACAAGTGTGAGGCAAAAACTCCAAAGTACTAGATAATTATTTTGCATTACATGGCATGTACCAAGACAGTCTAACTAAATCACAATGAAATTCCAGGGGTTCTAAAAATGAACTGAGTAAATACAGGGCACAAACTCAAGTTACACTGATGGTACTAAAGTACTAAAACAGTCTAACTAAATTACACTGAAATGACTACAATGCCCTACATAATAAACTGATAAGGGGCATTAGAATATCTTGTAAATATTAAAGCATGAGCACAATACAATGTAATGTAATGCCACATGTTTAAGTGGGAAAGTAAATCAGAAACTCAAATGTATGACTTTAAAACAACAACATCAAATACAAAGAGTTTTCTGAAGTAAAAGGTAAGAACCCAGGAAAACCACAGAAATCATTGCCAGGATTCAGTTTTGGTTCTAGGTAATACTGAGATACACACCATGTAAGACTCTGTGTACTTTCTTTGTGTACAATCTTTTTAAGCCGTTTATCTATGGTACTTCTACATTTCAAAATAATTGCACAGTACTGCAGACAGACCAACCTAAACCAATGAAATCAGGTGTGCATCACCTCCAAATGGAATGAAAGCCTCACCCTTTGTAAATAAGACTGGTGACCCTTGGTTTGGGGGGCCGAGAGGACCAGTTTATGAACCTCTACCTTAGAGAGTCACATAGTGCTCCAGTGGTATTTGTCCCAAGACCACTTTTTGGCACATTACCTGTAGATATAGACAGTATTGTCCTGTCACAACAGCTTTGCATTCCTCACTTGCACAACAGGCTCTTAGTAATCTCCACATTCTCTCAATGAGTTTCGAAACCAAATTGGTTATCTTTGGCCCTCTGTCATTTTGGTAGAGCCAAGGTCCAAACTATGTGGCTGGAATTTGGAGGTTTAGTAATTGTCCAGCCTCGGGCGTTTGCTCATTGTCAGTGGCATTATTGGCCGTATCTTCAAATCAGACAGTGCGTGTTGGATTCCAATAATTTCTGCAGCAGTGGCAGCCGTCCAGGGAAACCTGAGCAATAAGAACAATGAAACTTCAAAGCCTTCGAGTTAATAAGTAGCAAAATTTAGCACGGCGGAGGGCCTCCCACGGCATCAGCACAGAAATAGCAGGCAGATACATATGTCGGCCTCCCTCTCTTAAAAAGGACAAATAAATAAATAAATAAATGGATGGATAGATAAATAAATAAATAGAAGAGACGAGGAGGGGATTTAAGAAGAAGTGAGAAATGGCTCACCATAAATTATGGCTTGGTAGTTACAATTAGTCACACTTCAAAGGCTCAATTTTGTTTCAAAATTGGATTTTAAACATTTTGAATGCGATAAAAATTGAGATCAAGAACCCTCGAATGTCTCAGAGCCCGCCCCATAATGCTGTTGACGTTGACGGAGAGGCTGCGTCCCCCCGCGCTGAAGGAGGCTAACGCTATCTGGGCCACTCCACCCTCCGATTGAGTTTCTCTCTCCAATCTTTGCGAGCGCTCCGCTCCCCCTCTCCAGCCGGCCAGCGCCGCCTTGTCGCAAATCACAATCATTGTGACGCCACTCTCCGAGAAAAGTACACACTTCAGTCGAGCATCGAGCAAGGCGACGAAGCAGAGTTGCGTGATTGTGGGCCTTTCTCGGGTCGTGTCCCTGCCTTTGAGAGCAATAAGCGAGGCATCCCACAGACTTTGGTGCAAGGTCCTTGAGAGTTATGCAACTCTGCTACAGACGCAGCTCTTCAATCTGCTCTTTCCTCTCTTTATCTAGGAACCTTCATTCTGTCGATGCCTCGTCGTTATGTTGCAGACCGCTGCGTTGGAAGATGTAAACGGGTGATGCAATAACTGCAGTGGTGTAACTAGGAGCTTACAGGCCCCAGTGATGCGAAATAACTGGGGCCATAGGAAAATCTTATTCAACTGATAACAAAAAGGGCATTGGGCCTCATTTATGAACCATTCTTAAGTAGAAATTTCTTCTTCAAACCCACTTACACAGCTTTTACAAAGGTTCTGACATTCGTCTGTGTTTTCTTATTTGAGATTTGTTCCTAGGTAAGAACAGAATCTATGCCCACTCAAGAGCACGAAGGTGTGAACAATTCTGAGCTTCAGGAACAGGTCATGAATCTGATGCAGACTTTTTCTTAGGACTTTTTCAAAAGCACATTTACGAAAAAAACCTTAGGAAGAGTTTAGTGAACAAGGCCTATTGTAAAACGAATATTAATTCTAGCATCATCTCATAAATCAGGCAGTCGTGGCCTGGAGGTTAGGGATCCAGCCTCGAAGGTCGCCGGTTCGATCCCCAGAGCCGACAGCACATGACTGAGGTGTCCTTGAGCAAGACACCGAACCCCCAACTGCTCCCCGGACGCTGCGGATAGGGCTGCCCACCGCTCCGGGCAAGTGTGCTCACTGCCCCCTAGTGTGTATGTGGTATTTCACTGCCCAGATGGGTTAAATGCAGAGGTGAAATTTCCCCGTTGTGGGACTAATAAGGGTCTCTTAATGTTAATAAATGGGTTGATGCTCTCAAATAAACTCGTTTACAGATCATTTTAAGTGCCTAAGACTTTTACACAGTAGTGTACATTATAGTATTATGGTTCATTTACAATAATCAGCCAGTCCAAAATGTTAAACCATCCATGAAGTATGACAGAATCATAGGTAGCTCAATTACTTCATCCCTTTAAAGGCCAAGGTCTACTGATGGCCCAAAGTTTTATTACACACTTCTACAGGGAGATTCACGCAAAAGGCCCCGAATATTCTATTGTAAGCAATCTGAACCGAAATGCGCTACATACCTTGACATATGTGCATTCGATTGCATTTATGTGATGCTGGAAGTGATTTCCATTTTCTGCCAGGAACATTGCAATGCGGTGTTCCATGTTCCTGAACACATTGGCAAACATTAGAGAGGTTAAAGGTTGCAACGGTTGTCCGGCACCTACCTCATTGCTCTGATGCAGGCGCATCCCGGCGTGTTTGAGAGTCTCTATACTGAGATGCACCTTGCACATTGCTTCGTTCAGATTGATTCATTCTAGAGAGGGTTATTACAGAATATACAGGGCTTCTTTCAAGTTAATCTCCCTGTATAACATAAGAACAGCTCAGCCTTAGAATGTAATAAACCTGAGATTTTCAATATGTTACTTTAAAAACTTGGACATGTGAAGTTAAAGCTTAGTGATAATGTTAACCATCCTGAGCAGAAAATACAAATGGAAGTTTGTATGCATAAAAGATTTACACATTCTGTTGGATTCTCTTTGTAGTCAGTTGTAAGACACTTAAAGTCAAGGCTTTTGTAAGGCTAAAGTCAAGGTCAATGGTTCTATATAGAGCCATGAACACTTGAAGAACCGTTGGCATAGGTAAAGGTTCTTTGCATTATGAACGGCTTCCTCAGATTGATGGAGAATGCGTTTTCTTTGGTTCTATATAGAACCAACCAAAAATGGTTCATCTGCTGTTACAGGCTTGACATCATGACAATATAAGAACCCTTTTTGGTGCTATATAGAACCCTTTTCAGAAAGATGGTTTATTATAGAACCATTTACAGCACATTCGCCATCAATGTGAAGAATGCTTCCATGATGCAAAGAACCACTGACTCATGCAAAGGCTTTTGAGTGTTCATAGTTCCATGTAGAACCATTTTCTTAACTGAAGAACCCTTGAAGAACCACTGTTTTTAAAACTAAGTAGAAAGACAAAGCAGAACCTGGCCTTGTTTTATAAGGGAACACCAAACGTACCATTGTTAATGAAATGGGTTAGCTAGAGTCTGAAAATCAATCATAGAGATGGTCTCAGTCGGTGGTGGATGAATTCATTTCAGGGACTATTTAAGGGAAATTAAGGTAGCGCTGCAGCCTGCTAGCTAACTGCAATGATAAACTGAGTTAAGGAGCCTAAAGACTGACCAGTTACTCTCGTACTGAATTAGTCATTCTGAGCATGAGCTGTCTTTCCCTCTCAGACACAACTTCTCTCTTCTTTTTGATCCATTTTGCCAAGTTTATGAACATAAACTGCAATGTTGTAGGCAAATTGATTACTGGGCTTGCTTGCCAATTAGTTCTACTACACGCCACACTGACATACGACCAATCGCGTGATGGGTCAGGGGCAGATCGGCAGGGGAGGTTTTTGCTCACATATGTGAACATGTGTCTGTGCTTCCTCTAGCTTTTTTCATGTTTAATGCAAGTGGCCTAGTCTGTCCAAGTGACAGTTCAGACTACTACCGCCTGAAAAATCTTCAGGTACTTGCAATGGCCAGTCTGAGTCTGGAGGGGCTACGTTTACATTACAAGCCTCATTGCTCAAATCCGATCTCTCTGATGTTATGGTTCACACTCCTTTAGGTAAGTGATTCAAATCTGTCATTAATGTGAACGAACCGGCGTCCAGAGATGACCCACATGCGCACGTCCTTCCCAGTAAAAGCACATGAATTCCAATCTGAAGGCCAGATTGCAACAAGGTGGCATGGACATGAATCGGATTCGTATCTGATCTAGGATCACAAATGAAAGTGGCTCATGGTGGATTTGAAAAGATCAGGTTTATGTGTCCACACATCGCTTAAAACATTGCATCTGAGTCACATTAGGGCATTTCTTAAACGGATCAGTGTCACTGCTGGACTGAGAACAGTCCACGATCCAAAACTATCCAGCCAACGGCATCCTGTGGGCAGCACCTGTGACCACTGATGAAGGACTAGAGGATGACCAACACAAACTGTGCAGCAGCAGTACATATGTACTGTACTGGGCTAAAGTTTTAGCCATCTAAGCAAAATTTTTAACAATTTACCTCAGCAGTGAATTTATCACAATATACATTAGAAGTCATATTCATAATTCAAATCAACATAAAAACATTAAAAAGTCACAAGAATTTCTTGGGTTTATATGAAGCTCTGATTGGTCAAACCAAGAGTTGCTTATATATATATGTATGTACATGTACGTATGTATGTATGTATGTATGTATGTGTGTGTGTGTGTGTGTGTGTGTGTGTGTGTGTGTGTGTGCGTGTGTGCGTACACTCAGTAGTATTTCCACTATTACAGTATTAAATATATTTAAACATACTAAACATATTTCTATGAATTTAACGTGTT
Source organism: Pygocentrus nattereri (assembly GCF_015220715.1). NCBI lineage: Eukaryota > Metazoa > Chordata > Actinopteri > Characiformes > Serrasalmidae > Pygocentrus > Pygocentrus nattereri. The sequence goes on along the minus strand of NC_051231.1, from coordinate 8,756,909 downwards.
TCAAGTAAGTTCATTAGGTGAAAGTGTGTTATTCCATTGTACTTTTTAAAGCATTATTTTTCAAAACGAGTCAAATAATCTGCCAATGATAATTTCACTTAATACAATTACCTAAAACACATCGAAATATACAGAAATAGGTTAAATAATCTTAATATTCTTACAATATATTGACTAGATTCACAGGATACCATTTAATCCGCTCCTTGTTGCTCTGCAGTTTTAATGTGAACTGGTTATATCATGGAAAAATGGAAAAACATGCAGTTTGATGTAATGTATAAACTGAAATTAACATCTTGTTATAAATGTATGGCTTTTATGATGTCACAGAAACTTATTTAAATACATCCTCTCAGTCAGCTTGCTGCAGTTTAGACCAACTCTGTCACGCTAACAGTTGTAAGGGGTGTATCAGCTCTGAGTCCTTTTGGAATGAGGCACAAAGCAGGACAGCCAGTCAGAACAGAGCTCATTTACATATCACAGTCTTAAAGATACAGTAGCACAAAAATGGCAGCTGTTTTTGAAATCTAAAGTCATTTAAATGTAACAAGTAGAAGAAATAGAGGATATGGGCCCTCAAGCTCACAAATAAAGTGTCTAATAAATCATTTGGAAATAGGCCTGCCCTTCCTTTAGACTGAGGGGTCATTTTAACTAAATATTTATTTATAATATATTTTTTTAACTAATATATTTATTAACTAAATATTTGTGCTTTTACTCCAAGAGTAAAAAATAGATGTTTTTTATTAAAAGTAACTAAATCTCAAGGAACAGTGGCCCTTTGCATGAAACCTAGTAAGTGGATTCTCTGAATTTACTGGATTCAAATGTGTACATTTTCTATTTTCTAGTATTTTCTTATGACTAATACTACATACAGAGGTTAAAATACTTAAGTAATTGTTATTTCTTACTGTATTTAAATAAGGTTTTGGAAGATTTTGCTTTATTTAAGTAGTGTTGAAGCTAAATATATAAAAAAAATAGATATTTTTTATTAAAAGTAACTAAATCTCAAGGAACAGTGGCCCTTTGCATGAAACCTAGTAAGTGGATTTTGGGTCGGGGACTTTTACATCAAGAAAAAAACACTTTTTCTCTGCAAGAGTTGTTTTGACACAATCTTTGTGCAAAATTACTCCTGATAACTGCATAGTTACGGTACATAAAACACCCCTGATAACTGTGATCTGCTCAAAAAAGCTTATCACAGAGTAATTTATGGTGAAAACAGTGAGATTTTCTCACATTGCCTATGATGTCATGCGTGGTATTGGGCTGAGATAGTGTTTCTCAGAAACCTGGAAGGACCTTCGACCAAACCTTTGAACAGTAGCTGGAAAATAGTAGCTTGTGTAATTCATGAAACCTGGTCAGTGAATTTTGGCCGTAAGTTTTTCCTTTACTTTAAATAAACTACATAAAATCTCTATCATACACCAAGAGAAAAATGCATTATTCATTCAACCATATTCTCTTCACATTTATACAACTCCAAAGCATAATAGATCCACCCCCAAACTTAACAGCTGGCAAGGTGTTCTTTTCATCAAATGCTGCTCTTCTTTTCTCCTAACATATCTTCAGTGATTCTGGCCAAAGACTTCCAGTTGTACTTCTTCAGTCCAGCCCTTGTTTCCAAAATGCTTCTGGTTTTTTCAGATTTTTTACTTGCTTTTTTTGCTAGTTTGTTTGTTTTTGTGCATTTTTGTTTTTGCATACATCAGATTTTTTGATCACTGATAAGGTTTCATTCTAATGACTCTTTATACATTTTATGACTCCTGATATGTTTAATCTGCAAATAGAAACTGTCCAACACTAAAAAGTCACGAGGCTATAGTCAGTTTCTCGGTCACCGGCTCGGGTTTTCCCGTTCCACCTTAAACGGTGCAGCGGTAACATTCCGGCAAATCAGGCACCATTTAAGGTGGAACGGGAAATTTCGAACCAGAAGCTGGCGAATGAAAAGCGACTTCAGACAGCTCAAAAAAGCTTATCACAGAGCAAGTTAGGATGAAGACAGTGAAATATTCCCACATCTCCTATGATGTCATGCGTGGTGTTGGGCTGAGGTAATGTTTCAGAAACTTGGAAGGACCTTTGACCTTTTTTATTTCAAAGCAACCAGCAAACCTTTGAACAGTAGCTGGAAAAATAGCAGCTTGTGTAATTTATGGCTGAGCGTTTCAAAGCAGAACAGTAACCAGTCAGCCCTGAAATATGCTCACGTGTCTAAACCTGAGCTAACCATATGCTCTTTAAGTCGTCTTCTGACCCTTCAGGCGTCGGCATTATAGGAAATCTATCCGCGTCGATGGTTTTCTGTGTCGCGCCATTCAGGGCAAGGTGCTGAGTCAAAAGCAGCGGAGCAGTGATGGCAGAGGTTAAAACAAACATGTGACTACATGTACATAATGAAACGAAAGCCTTTGATTATGGAGACGTGTCAGTGGTTTTTATCTACCAGGTAACCTTTCAGCTCCAATAGTAAATAAAGGTATTGATTCACTGCTGCATAAGAGTGGAAACCTTTCTAAACAGAGCTCGCTTTACACGTCACACTCTTTGAGACGCCTTTATGTTTGAGAATAGGTTCTACTGAAGCTGGACGCATGAAGGGCATGTTATAAAGTCATGGAGAGCATTGAAAATGCTGAGGAACTTTAAAATACAACAGTATGACCAGTTATGAATCACAGAAACACCCATACCACAAAGGCATGACTCATTCTAGCTACACCCTATCAACCAAATAAACCCTGAATAATTTAACATGCAGTCTGTTCAGTTTTACACTGAAGCAAGAGATTCTCTGAATTTACTGGATTCAAATGTGTACATTTTCTATTTTCTAGTATTTTCTTATGACTAATACTACATACAGAGGTTAAAATACTTAAGTAATTGTTATTTCTTACTGTATTTAAATAAGGTTTTGGAAGATTTTGCTTTATTTAAGTAGTGTTGAAGCTAAATATATAAAAAAAATAGATATTTTTTATTAACAGTGGCCCTTTGCATGAAACCTAGTAAGTGGATTTTGGGTCGGGGACTTTTACATCAAGAAAAAAACACTTTTTCTCTGCAAGAGTTGTTTTGACACAATCTTTGTGCAAAATTACTCCTGATAACTGCATAGTTACGGTACATAAAACACCCCTGATAACTGTGATCTGCTCAAAAAAGCTTATCACAGAGTAATTTATGGTGAAAACAGTGAGATTTTCTCACATTGCCTATGATGTCATGCGTGGTATTGGGCTGAGATAGTGTTTCTCAGAAACCTGGAAGGACCTTCGACCAAACCTTTGAACAGTAGCTGGAAAATAGTAGCTTGAGTAATTCATGGAACCTGGTCAGTGAATTTTGGCCGTAAGTTTTTCCTTTACTTTAAATAAACTACATAAAATCTCTATCATACACCAAGAGAAAAATGCATTATTCATTCAACCATATTCTCTTCACATTTATACAACTCCAAAGCATAAAAGATCCACCCCCAAACTTAACAGCTGGCAAGGTGTTCTTTTCATCAAATGCTGCTCTTCTTTTCTCCTAACATATCTTCAGTGATTCTGGCCAAAGACTTCCAGTTGTACTTCTTCAGTCCAGCCCTTGTTTCCAAAATGTTTTTTACAGATTTTTTAATGTATTTTTTGGTGGTTTTTGTGTTTATTTTTATTTGAGCATACATTTTGTCACTGATAAGGTTTCATTCTTATCACTCATTCTTTCAGCATATATATAAACTCAGTTAAATCTTCTGCCAAAGGAGTTGTAGCATGTGCATGTCCATGTTGGCCACAGTGAAATGTACGAGCTTGTAGAACTGGAGCGCGTGGAGCGTGGGGGTGTATAAAAGGAGCACATGGCTCAAACTCATTCAGACAGCAATTTGCACCAGTTAGCACTTGGTGTTTAATAAAATGCGACTGAAGTCCGAGTGACTTACAGTCACATGCAAAAGTCTGTGTCCCTGATCAAATCACACTTTTTCATGATTCTTTAAGTGAAAAACATGTTGACACATCCTCTACATAGAACACACTTCTGCACATTTTACACACTCTTCACATACAATTACCTTATCATTTGCTGGCTTTAACACACTGGGAAAATATATCCCATAAAATGTGGCCTGTGGAAAAAGTAACGGCACATTTTATATTTTGATTTGGGGTGTCCAAACTTTTGCATGTGACTGTATACTCTTGTATATCCATGTATTTTTTTCTTGTTCAAAAATGTAGTGAATTTGACTGAAAAAATCTATGAAATTCCAGGTTTTTTTTTTTTTGATCAAGTAATTCATATCAAATAAATGCAACAACATCCCTGATAAATTGCATAATTAATGAAGAAGAGTAAGTGTGTGTGTGTGTGTGTGTGTGTGTGTGTGTGTGTGTGTGTGTGTGTGTGTGTGTGTGTGTGTGTAAGATTTTGACACTTTCTCTTCAGTACGGCTTCTCTGTACTGAAATAAGGTGCGCATTTGAACCCAGTCAATTCGTAGCATAAAAATCTCAACGAGAATCAGACTGCGAGCGCTGCCACTCATAAGAGGAAGCTTTTCATGGATTGGATTTATACCGAATCTGAAATACATTCCACAGGAAATCCAGCATGCCGTGGCGACAAATCTCCAGAAGATCCTGGGTTGAAGTATTGAAGGTTGAATTCCTCAGTTTAAAAAGCCCTCAATCAAATTTGTCTCTCAGAGTAAAGTTGCTCGGTGTCCTTCAGACGGGCCACTTAGGGAGGCCATGAAAACGTTTCCTATCATTAGAGGAATGCTCTCGGAGATGTCATGCTTGGCTTAGTTTAATATCCCGAATACACTACAGAGCCTGGTTCATTTCCTCCTCAGATACATAGACGTTCGATGCTGTCTCCATATCTGTGCTTCATTGGGGTTCGGCATATTGCGCTGAATGGCTTCTCTGTGCACTGGGCCTCGTGTGTGTGTGTGTGTGTGTGTGTGTGTGTGTGTGTGTTGAGCTTAAGCATGACTCACTCTGTATTTTCTATTGACTCAACAAAGCTGCGTCACCGGCTATTGCGCGCTGATATAATCCAATAGGCCGACTCTTTGCAAACTCTCTCAGCGAAGACAAGCAAGCATTTGTGTGCGTGTCAAAGTAGTTCTTGGTGAAGATAGGCCCAGATAACAGCCTTTTAAAGCAGAGCCTTTAGCATTGCAGCATTGTTGATCAATAGGTACAGAGATACTCAAAGAGAATGATGCCATTCACTGAATAGATGGCAGAAGTGTTTGTGCACATGCCAAGGACTCCATTCAAGCATCTGCATCATGATGAAATAACAGTGCAAAAGAATGCCTATTTTCTTCCTTTTTTTTCTGTAACCTGCATGAATCAGCGAAAACTCCACACATTCAGATCATGGAATTGCATTTACCTTCCTGTGGCCAATGGGACGCTGCGTCGTTGTGATTATGGAGAAAGGTGCTTCCTCATCAGTGGGCGAGCCACTGCAGGGCTCAGCTCTGAATGCCGCACTGACAGCGAAGTTCTGGAGACTTCAAGGTCAGCCTGCGGAGAGATCCGTGAGCGAAAGAGAAGGAGATTTCGAGGGAGTAGAGCAAACCATAGGGAGGCAGAGGCTGATTTAACATATGATGCCAGCTTTGGAAAACCCTGTGACTGAGTAGTAGTAGTTCATTCAGTTTACATTATTTTCCCTTTAGCCAAGAGGCAGCTGATCAGCCAAGACATGTTTAGTGCCTGAAGCTGTGTGGTTTCTAACAGGGCAAATGGGTCAAATGATTAAAATAATTTATTGCATGAATAGCATCCTTAATGTAGTTAATCACCATTAATCACATTAGTCTTTTAGATTTTTTCCCATTTTGAAAGCAGTGTATTTTAGTTATAGTCATATAACCAGACCAAATAAGCTCTTTCAGAACATATGTACTACTTTCAGCAATTTCGTGACGTTGCCTTTATTGCAACAGTGCAGTGTTCACATGAACTGAACTTAAAATGCATGAAAATAAGGCGACTGTAGTTTCCAACTTTCATCACCATTGATTTCCATTGATTGCAGGACCCCATCCCCTTTGTTCTTGTTTTGAGGGGATAGCAGTCAGTTCTGCTGTTGCTTTTGTTATTTTCTCTTCCACAGGCAATGTCCAGCTGTCACACAAGCGTTGTGTTTTGTTTGCAAATGATACATCAGACTTACTCATATCTCACAAATACACAAATTGAAATACACCAATTCACTGGCTATTAGAGATATAATAGATATTAGAGCTATAATAGAACTTGCCATGTAAAAGCTATATTTGAATGAGGGGACCCATAAAAAACAAATATATATGTATATATATTTCTTCACATTCAAAATATATGCCGATATATTTCAATACATGTAAGGGCTTTGCAATAAAAGTCCAAACAAAGTACATGTGCAATATATGCCAATATAAGTGATGTCTTAGCACCAGAATGCCAAATACTGAAAAACATCCATACATATATTTTTTACACATAGTACTTTATATCATCAAGTGAGTTTCATGCCATTTATTTCTTTTGGTAGGAGTCCAACTTGATGAGTCTGGGTTTGGTGAATGCCAGGAGAACATTACCTGCCTGACTGCACTGTGCCAGCTGAGTTTGGTGTAGGAGGGATAATGATATGGGGTTGTTTTTCAGGGGTTGGCCTAGAACCCTTAGTTCTACTAAAGGGAAAACTTAATGCTTTAGCAGACCAAGACATTTGTGTGTGGGAACAGTTTTGGGAAGACCCTTTTCTGTTCCAGCATGACTGAGCCCCAGTGCACAAAGCAAGGCATGACTGGGAGAGTTTGGTGTGGAAAAGCTTGACTGGCCCAAACCTAAACCCCATCCAAAACCTTTGGAATGAACTAGAACAGAGGTTGTCAGCCAGGCCCTCTCATCCAACATCATTGTCTGACTTCACAAATGTTTTCTGGATGGACAGACATTCCCACAGACACTCTCCAAAGTCTTACAGAAAGCCTCCCAGTGGTGGAAGTGTGGAAGCTGTTATAGCTGCAAAGGGGGAAGCAACTCTATATTAATACTTATGGATTTAAAATGGGATGTCATAAAAGCTCCTGTAGGTTTTCTCAATACTTTTGTCCATATAGCGCGTGTGAAATATATGCCTATATAAAGTATGTGATGTCTTAGCATGAAATTCCAATGTGATTTATTTTCACTGTTAGTCTAACATAAGTAAAATGAATAAGCTTAATCTATCAGGTGAAGATCAAGCTAAAAAATCAACTTCTTAAATTAGTATTTAATTTTAAATATTTTAAATGATATTTTTTACTTAGTCTCATAAATAAATACTGTTCAATTTCTATTTGATAACAACACTCACATTTAGTAGTTAACTAATGTAACTTATGTAGGAGAGCAGCATTCAAGCCCCTGTGTCATGTCATAGCACTACAGATTTTTATCTGTATTGTAAAGAGGAGTATTGTAAAATATTTGCACAAATAGGTTTAGATTTATAGATTCAACATATGTAACAATGTCAGAACTTAATATGTACATACAGAAATATGTGTAAATATACTTCAGAATTCTACTGACATGTCACTATTGGTCCTTCCCAGGCCCATCCCTGTGTTCGTGTTGTTTTGGTTTAGCCCATGTGCGTTTGTTTTGGTCCAGCCCCCTCGTTTCATGACTCCTCCCCTGATTGTCTCCACCTGTGTTCCTGCCAGTTCCTCGTTTACCCTGTTATTATTTAAGCCCTTTGTTTGCCCTTTTGTCTTTGCTGTTCTTTGTGTCTGATTTACTGTTGGTAGGGTTTATATGTTGGATTCTTGTTTGTCTATCACGTCTGCCCCTCGAATGTGCACCCCCTGCGAGTTACATGAACCTGGACCGTTTAGACGATGACCCTGGATTTGCCCATAATAAACATCGATTATCTCCACATATGCGTCCGCCTCCTCGCTCCCCGTTACATGACACATATTTTGAAAAATGTATTTAAACATATTTCCTCTGTCTGTAGCCATGCAGTCCTAGCAACAGTGCACAAGAAACAGCATATGGTCAGCTGGCCTTCAGGGTGATACACCCAGTTTGAAGTTTCAAACTAGGAAAATGAACAGCATTTTAAAAACAAGTGATGTTAATAAATGATCCTGACAGTTACAGTTTTCACTGTAACTATGAGGCTAATGTTTGCTAAGTAATGCAAGCTTTATTAGCACCTAGTGGCTTTAGCAAACTCCATACCTGCATCATCACATACTTGCCTCAGACTGTGTCGAGTTGACCTCACATAGGCTTATTTTTCTCACACTGTGTGACAGAGTATCATGTAAAAAATTGACAGAAGCATGTAGCACAGCTAAAAAGCCATTAGCAGCAACCATCAAGCCTGAATCTTGCAGTTGTTTCTTTAGGAAAGCCAGAAGCAACAAAATTGTCTTCCTTCTATGGACAAAACCTTCTCAATCTGCTCCCCTTGTCATCTAACCCCCTTTACCAAAACCAGCTGAGCTCAAACAATCAATTACAGTTTAGCCAGTGCTTCCCCAATTAGCTTATGCATGAAAGGCCTTCCAAAAAAAAAAAAGAGAAATCAATTAGCTCCCTTATTTGCGGCTAATTTGGAACAGCTGGTTGGCGGGTCATGGGTGACAGGTATTCCCCTTCCCGATATTATCCCGACTATTTGCTCTGGCTAAGTGGTGCGGAACACCTCCTGCGCATCTCCCTCTCCTCGATCTCTCTCAAATGGGCCTGGATCTGCCATTCCAGATTCCTACAGCCTCCCCACCCCACCCCACCACCACCACCACCACCACCGCTGACCTTCCCACAGGTAACGCCCCTGGACTAAAGTCAAAACAAACAAAGCGTGCTCTGTCCAGTGCAATCTGAGAAAAGGGCAGTCCTTTCACTGCCCATTTGAGGGTGTAGGAAGTGCAGCAGAACGGGTTTCATCCTGCTGGCTGTTAATGGGTGAACTCAAGAGTGCAAGAGTGGCGTGACTAGATTTGGGATATTGGGTATATAATCAAACAAAATGACAAAAATAAAATAATAATAATAATAATGAGCAGAATAATGACTCCAGCTCAGGAGAATAGGTTGACTGCAGATGAAGAAGGGATGGAGGGAGAGGCTAACTAGCTAGCTATTCCGGTTGATTGATAGGAGCATATTAACCAAGTGAAAACAGTAAATGTTTACAAAGCTGAGGAGATGCGAGGTTGAAGGCAAATGTTTTTCACGAGTGTTTCCCATTTTATGTTTGTTTTTTTCTTTTTTTTCAGTCTATCTAAGTTCATTTCAATGCATCACGTCCTAAAAAAAGGAGTTTAATGTGTTATTGCATCGCGTTATGTAATATGCTGTAGCGCAGCGTTGTATTCCTCAGACTCATCACTTTGACAGGATTCAGAATCATGTTTTCATTCATCAATGTTGTCCCACTACAATATCCAACATGCATAATGCAAATACATTATGCAACCACTAGGAATCCCTGTGGTGTCAACCAACCCTGACTGCTAGCCTAGCACCACATCTACAGTAGAGGTGCTCAGTCCTGGTCCTGGAGATGTTCCAGTCTGGAGAGCTCAGATCCAACACGCCTGCCTCTAATATTCAGATGCAGCTGAAGGCCTTTACCACCTGCTTCAGGTGTGTTGGGGGACCCCCGATTTATAGGCTAAGCTAGCATTGGCATCACTGTTAGCTCAAAACAGCGATTCTAACTTTAACCAAGTCAAAATGGCCATCAGACACATGTTCTATCCTTTCTGCCAGAGAAAAGAAGCCAAGCTGAAGTAAAGATGTCTAGATGGCAGACTACGTTGCTAACTTTAGCATTGAGCTTGTTGTTCTCCTCATCTGACTAGTCATCTCTGTCATCCGAGTAATCCATTCTCTCCACTGTGGCGATGATTTGAAAACAGTTACTTAGTTAAACAGGATCAATAAGATTAGCCTCCTAGCAGTAACGTTAGCTATCTGGGTTCCTTCTGTGCTCAACAGCAAGCGACAAAAAAGGAAAAATCCATACAGCTCATTCCCAAAAGGGTCATTCTACAGAAGCGGCCACTGTTCTATCTATGCATAGGAGTCACTGGTGTTACTGATCGTCACTGGTGTTACACACAAGGAAGGTAACGCCACTGACATTTTAAATGAAAAACTCTTTTGATTAGGTACTTTTACAAAACATCTACTACAGAGCATCAACCCACACGTTGTCAGTTATTGAATATCTTCTAAAATATGTCATTTAATCCATTTGTGTTCTATTTTTTCCCACAATTGCCTCAGAATAAAGTCGGCCACACCAGTGACTTCAACTAAAAGCTTCATATGAAATCGTGAGCTAAATGAGAAAATCAGATCCTCAGAAAACAGCTAAAAGGAAGTCGAGTGATGTCATCGGTGTGATTTTTATTTCAGAATAAGTTTGTTATGCAGTAACTCCAGTGACACGACTCCTGGGGACCAGAACTTTCATTATATATTTTATAATATTTATTTGCCTTTTGTTTCCTTTATGTCATTTAAATCATATATTTCATAGTCATGTGCAGATTATTGCAGTGAAAATTGCAGAAAAACAGGATTTTTACCTCAAAATATGGCCTCAACCTTTACACATGACTGTGAGGATGAGCAATTCTGTGGTGCCTGGCATTCTAGATATTTAATTTAAGGTGCTGTAATTATAAAAATAATTTATTGTTTTATTTTAAATGGTATGCAAATATATTGAGTTACATTTAGTAAAACAATCAGCTTACAACAATCTCAAAATGCGAAATATTAGATATTATCAATTAGATTTAAGGTCATTTCTCTTGCTATGACATGATGGTTTGCAGTGCACAAGGAGGCCTTTTCTCAGTTGGGACTTTACCAACAAGTGAACTGGCTTTTTGTTCCAGAACAGGACTTCCCACAATACAACCACAAGCATTACAAGCAGTCCCTTTCATATTTCAACCAACTGTTCTTCTGATAAAGTCTCCGGAATGGTGGAACATTGTTTCATTTACACTGTACTTGTACAGGCTGCAGTTCTTGATCTTAATCTTGAAATATGGAACACTCTCTCTCTTGTCTGAAGTACCAGCCCAGAACATAATTGCACATGACCAATTATGCGCTTTAAGAATCGACGAAGAGGCCGTTGTGTTGTGCCAGGGGTGCTTATCCTGCTCCGTCAGAGAAAAACATGGCCCTTTTCTTCACAGGATTTCATTCTCCGCTGATCAATGGGGGCCGGAAAGGCACTGAAAAGTGGGTTTTTATCTTCCAGAGATTGGGGAACTTTAGAAAGCGCATCACTTTAGTATTGTTCAGTCTCTATTTGGAGGCAGATTGGCCTGCATTTCGTTGAAATTCCCAAACTTACTGCAGAAGGTTTTTTTTTTTTTTCTTATAACGTGTCTGGATTGCTGATAATTGCTCCAAAGGTAGCTTGGCTGATAGTGGAGTACCAGGGGAGCCCGAGGGCGATATCAGGGGTTGTTAGGAGTCTAACAGTAAGTGGTTGGGTCTCCACGGTGCAGACCCTGATGGCAAAAGCCTGATAATTTCACTCCTGTTGGAGCCTGGTGTCTCGCTTTATCAGCTGCAATTAGCAGGCCGGGGCATATTCTTGGATGTGCGCGGGAATGTTTTCTCTCACTAAATTTATTTGTGTTGTGAGGCTTGGGGCAGATAGTGATGATTGACTGGAAAGCTAAACTCCAGGCCAGCCTGAGTATAGAGAGTGAGGATAAGGCCTGTTTTAGCCTGGCGTGACTGTGCTGTGTGGTCAAGGCGTGAAGTGATGGTTTAGCCAAAAATCTAATTTAGACCATTTCCATCCTGTAGTGCTGATGATAAAGACACTTGGTATCTATTATAAAAATATCTCAAATGACCTAAAAATGACCTAAGAGTACTACCAGCTATTTTGAAACCTTCTACACTCTTGAAAAAAAGATGGTTCTTCAATGGTTCTTTAGGAAAGGGAATGGTTCAATTAAGAGTTCTATGTAGAACTTTTGCATGCTTAAATGGTTCTTTGCATGGTGAAATTGTTCTTCAGACTGACCTTAGAATGTGATGAGTATTGTTCTCTGTACTAAAAACCTTTTCTCTTTTGTTACAGGCTTGACAGAAGAACACTTTTTGGTTCTATGTAGACCCATTTTCAAAAGGGTTCTGTGTAGAACCAAATACAATCTGAAGAACAATTTCACCATGCAAAGAACAACCAAGTGTACAAATGCTTCTTTGACTGTTCATGGTTCTATATAGAACCATGGTCTTTACTATGTATCCTATGAAGAACCGCCTTTTTAAAGAGTGTATATAGAACCATTTGCATGCTTAAATTGTTCGTTGCATGGTGAAATGGTTCTTCAGATTGACGAAAAATGTGTTGAACCAAAAATTGGGACGCCTTAACCCTAGACGTAGGGGCAAGGGGTGAAAAGGGATTGGGCCCAAATGTGCACTGATAAAAGTATATTTGAGGTGATCGAAAATTGTGAACTTTTTCTGAGCCCTAGGAATTATCATTCCTAAAGAAGAGGCTCTGTTAGAATGGCAGCATAAAAAGGCATTACATACAGCATAAAACCACCACATACAAATGTTTGGTATCTGGTTGTAAGCAAATTAAAGTGAATGTTCCTGGCTGTGTAAAAATTGGCTTACCTGAAAATATTTCATGCTGTGAATCATAATTCACTGCACCCCCCCCCCCCCCCAACATTGTTCAGGTAGTCTCTCTGGAACTCTCTACGATTAATCATAATTTAATGTAGAATGGCTATGCTGCTTGGCTACCATGCTTAAACGAGCTTTAACAAAAGGAAGATACTTTTCTACATGGCTCTCGTGTACCTGTGTTTGGATCAAGCTGCCAGAAAGCAGCCGCAGCCAGGCCGTAACCCCATGATTAATTGCACCTTGCTGGAGAGATTACCACATGAGGAAATTAATAATTCTATGTTTGCTTCCTTTTAAAGATTAGTGGCAGTGGCGTAAACAGCCAGGGCAAGAGAAGCGGCTCAGAGACCCGGCGAGGTCCCACCTGCTTTTTCCAGGGGTTCCTTATCTGGCAAGCAGCTGCTTTGTAGTTATTTCATGAAGATTGCTGTGGTGGGTTCAGCAGGGCTTAACCTCAAATCACCTGTGAGGTAAGCTGGTTTTCAGCAATGCATTCCAAAATGGCCCAAATACATGGCAGCATTAGTGCGGCCTGCCTTATACCCCTGCTGTTCAGCGGGTTAAAGGGGTGGGGGCTGACTTGCTACAGTAAGAGGTGTAATGTAGAAAGAAAGAAGAGCTCTATCTGGTTCCAACCAGAACCTTATGAGCTATTTAACAACCTTAGAGCACCTTTTGAAAGGCTTTCATTTTATTCCCATCCAGCATATCCATATGGGCCCCATGTGGGTTTATGATGGGCTAAATGATGGGCCCCAACAAAGTCACCCAGTTTGGACCCAGCTCATTTTGTCCTCAGTCTCCATGTGGGCCCCTTGAGCAGCAGCCCATGTGGGTTAAAGTATAAGACAGGTACAATGTAGAGCCATAATGGGCAGTGTATGTTGGGCTTATATGGGACCTTAGTTAAGCCCAAATGGGTTTTACATGGGTACAACATGGGCGCAGACTGGGACCTTCACTGGCAAACTGGGCTGTGGATTTTCAACTAAGTAAGAAAACCCTGGTGAAAGACAAAAAAAACACTTAGGTGTACTTTTTAGAAGTGTGTTTAATCTGATTAATTACTTAATTAATCTGACATACTTTTACTGTTTACACTTTAAACATACAAGCATACTAAATGTGTTATTGACAATAATTTATACCAACTTTACTATGTAATTTGTAGACATAACTTGTCTATTTTTGGATGCACTGATTGAATTATAAATACTTTTCTCTACTTTTTATACATTTAACAAATGAAGCGTGCACTTAAGTGTACTTCTATTAAAGATAATTAAGTATGTACTTCAATATATTATTCTGAATACCTAAATGCACCTATATATATATATATATATATATATATATATATATATATATATATACATATATAAAATGTATTTCTGGTGTTCTCTACATACAGTACTTCAATTATACCATTGATGTACTGATAAAGGCCTCTTTTCTTGCAAGGGAATGCCTTAAAACACACTAGCTTATAATATACTGTCCCAGTGCCTGTTTTCTTGAACACTTTCAGTGTCACTGAGCTGAGTTAGTTTTCTTTGCTAGCTCAGATTTCTGAATAACATCAAATCTGAAACTGACATTAATTAAATTTCACAGAGTGTGGTAACATATGCATCATAGTAGTCTTGCGGGGCAAGACCTGATCTCATTATGAGAACGTCTGGGGACAACCATGAGAAATTTGGGGATAAATGTGGGCGGGAACATAGACTTCTTAGCGTTTGAACAAACAAAGCATAAAATATCTAAGAACTTCATGAAGATAGACCTGAACATAGGCCAACATCTGGATGTGTAGTCTGCTTACAAGACCATGTCTAGCTCCACAAGACTAGCGTCGCAGTAAAAAAATGACCAGATTAATAAGCTTCAGCAGGTCTATCACTAAACATGAAATCATACAGGCTTTCATTTTTGGGGAAAAACCTGCCCCTCAGTTAAAATTGATATTTTAATTGGTTTGACTGCCTGTCTCTAAGTCAGTGATCCACAGAGTAAAGATGAGTTATTTTGCAAAACACCAAAAATGGTGGGGCGCCACCCCAGTACTTTGGAAAGTGATGGATCAAATGTGTCCTTGCTCCCCTTGTTCCAGTGACCATGTTTTGAAACAGCTTCATGTTCATCAAAGTGTCTTCTGGTTTTCCTTAAATAGTTATAGCTTTCTTTTTCAAACTATTGCTTTTGGCCCAAAGAGGGTTTAAAAACCTGATAAGTGCTGGCATCACAAGCTGATACAACTATAAGTGCAGTACTGTCACTATTACCATTTGAAATTAACTTGTGATATCAATTTCCTGAAGATAAATCAGGCCTTCATATGTTAGGTTATGACAAACATACTCATTTCTATTAAAACGATACTGAAAAGCTAGGTGCCCCCAAACTTTTGATGGACAGTGTATTTTCTCTTGTGTGTACATGATGCAACCAAAGTTAATGGGTTCATAGGTAGGCGTATTATTTAGGCAAACTACAGTGCAATTTCAGAAAGATAATGAAGTGTAACATCCCCAAAGTGCCCTTTGAAACAGAAGCAAATAAAAGCCTGGTTTGTTTGCCGTAAGCTGCAGGGTAAGTGTGAGGTTTGTCAGGTACAGCAGTGGAGTGCATTGATCGTACGTGTTGCCCAACAGGACATATCAGCAGTCGGAAGTTAGCTTATTATTTCACCCCGTCTTCCTGGAGTGCTGTTCATATTGAGAGGAGAGTAGGAGTTGCAGACGAAGGCCAAGAGAAACAGCTGTTACTAATGACCCCCTATTGGGATGCAATAACGCCGTCTGGCACTCGGAGGTAAATGCACTCCTTTTCCTTGATGTCCATTGTTCATGTTGAGGAAAATCTAAGAATCTAAGAAAATGCTCTGCAATTGGCTGAGTGGGGGTTCTGCAGAGTATCTGTGTGATGAGCTTTTGGATTAAGCTTCATTCTTCACGTTCCTGGTGGTGGATTCACTGTAGGAAGATTCCCTGCCACTCTTAAAAATGAAGGTGTCAAATAGGGTTCTTTGCGCAATCACTTTCAATGGATGGTTCTTTAGAGAAAGGAAAATTCTTATAAGACTTATAAGACTGCATGACAACTGAAGCAGACCTACATAAACATTCATTCTTCGAAGACTCAAAAATCATGCTTTTTGAGGTGAGATACTGATGTTGGACGAGAGGGCCTGTCTCCACTCTAATTCATCCAAAGGTATTCTATTGGGTTGGGGTCAGGACTTTGTGCAGGCCAGTCAAGTTCTTCCACACCAAACTCGCTCATCCATGTCTTTATGCACCTTGCTTTGTGCATTGGTGTGCAGTCATGTTGGAACAGGAAGGGGCCATCCTCAAACTATTTCCACAAATTTGGGAGCATGAAGAGTGCCGAGCCCAACTCTAGAAAAACAGCCCCACACCATAATCCCCCTCCACCAAACTTTACACTTAGCACAATGCAGTCAGAAAAGTACCGTTCTCCTGGCCATTCTCCGCCAAACCCAGTCTCGTCCATCGGATTGCCCGGCGGAGAAGCGTGATTCGTTACTCCAGAGAATAGGTCTCCACTGCTCTAGAGCCCGGTGATGGTGCTATACACCACTGCATTTGACGCTTTGCATTGCGCTTGGTGATGTATCAGACACTGATGTTGGACGAGAAGGCCTGGCTCGTAGTCTCCACCCTAATTCATCCCGAAGGTGTTCTATTGGGTTGAGGTCAGGACTCTGTGCAGGCCAGTCAAGGTCTTCAACACCAAACTCACTCATCCATGTCTTTATGGACCTCACTTTGTGCACTGGTGTGACTGGTGTGTCCAGTGATGACGCTATACACCACAGCATTTGACACTTTGCATTGTGCTTGGTGATGTAAGGTTTGGATGCAGCTGCTCGGTCATGGAAACTCATTCCATGAAGCTCTCTATGCTGTTCTTCAGCTAATCTGAAGGCCACATGAAGTTTGGAGGTCTGTAGTGATTGACTCTGCAGAAAGTTGGTGACCTCTGCGCACTATACGCCTCAGCATCTGCTGACCCCGCTCTGTTATTTTATGCGGCCAGAGTTGTTGTCATTCCCAATCACTTCCACTTTCTTATAATACCACTGACAGTTGACTGTGGAATATTTAGTAGTGAGGAAATTTCATGACTGGACTTGTTGAACAGATGGCATCCTATCACGGTACCACTCTGGAATTCACTGAGCTCCTGAGAGCGACCCATTCTTTCACTAATGTTTGTAGAAGCAGTCTGCAGGCCTAGGTGCTTGGTTTTATAAACCTCTGGCCATGGAAGTGATTGGAATATCTGAATTCAATGATTTGGTTGAGTGACTGAATACTATTGGAAATATAGTCTTTACTAAAGAATCATTGAAAAGCCATCTTATATAAGTGTATATGGCACAAAGTTAAATAAAATATATGTAGTATATCCTTTGCCTTACCTTTTTTTGATGGTGGTATCACTGCAGTGGGAGGTAGCAATACTTGGTAGTGTTAAAAAGTTGGAAGACCACCGAACTAGTGAACAAAGATGCCTCACTGAACCCTGAGATGATGCATTCAAGGCTGGAAAACTCTTCTTTGTGGAAAAACAAGAAACATACATAAGCTTTTAGTATTCTGAGCTGTGCTCGCTCATCACATGACCCATTTCCCCGAGGTTCCGTGACTCCAGCCAGTAATAAGTGCAAGGAAGGATAGCAGATGATGCGCCAACATTCGTATTATCACCAAAGTCTTACTGATGCCTGTGGGGGTCAGTGACTTCGCCAGTATACGCTAGAGCCCATCCAGATAATGAGTTGGTGTCACCACCTTTCAAGGACTGGAATTTACTTAATGGTGAAAGTTCAGAGGCTTTATTTTCCAGCTCAGATGACAGCAGAGATCGTAAGTTGGCCTTGCTAATGTTGCCATGGGAGCAATGAGCAGTGCTGGCATTTGTAATGCTGACAACTGTTTTTCTTTTTCTCCTCCTCGTTTTGATTGTTGTTGTTTTGCTCGGACCTGAAAATAATGGAATAGTACAGCTAACGACGGCAGAGAATCATAGTGTGCTGGTTTACTGCTGAATCAATGGCCTTTTTTCATCCAGATTCATGCGGACGGCCTCTCCCTCTGACATTGAGAGCTGCCGGTGCATGCATCAATGAGCCGCTCCTCTCCTGGTAAACACAAATTTGAACATGGCACCGATAGCTCGGCAAATGCTCAGTGCTATTGATTTGTCATTAGCGTCCATCTCCCTGGAGTAAGATGTTTGGGCTTTTTTTTCCAAAGGGAAACACTTGGGTGTTGACTCCACGGAGGCCGGCCTTGGTGTCAGCAGATTGTTTTGGAATTATTGACTGAAGAAAAGCACCAGTGAGGACATCTCTGTACATCAAAGCAGCACAAAAGACATTAGGAGACACTTTTGCAGACAGCAACCAGTAAAGGACGCATATCTTCATACTCTGAGAAAACGATATAGATTTCATAACTTTTCCTCTTTCATCAAGTTCTTTAAGTTCCTCCTAAACAACGGCCATGAATTCAAATACTTTAAGGTCACCAGCTGAAACCAGAATGATACATTATAGAACCTATATTATAGAAAACTGGATTGACTTTTTTGGAGTTTTATATGGCATGTTAAAGTAAGATGTACCAGCTACTCTGCAGTTTATACAGCCCATAAATACACACTAAGCTGCAAAAACAACCTGTTTCAAATTAATTGTTTTTGTGATGCCACCTACGTACACTATATTCACTCACCCATCAAAATCATTGAATTCAGGTGTTCCAATCACTTCCATGGCCACAGGTGTATAAACCAAGCCCCTAGGTCTGCAGACTGCTTCTACAAACATTAGTGAAGGAATGGGTCGCTCTCAGGAGCTCAGTGAATTCCAGCGTGGTACCGTGATAGGATACCATCTGCGCAACAAGTCCAGTCCTCACTAATAAATATTCCACAGTCAACTGTCAGTGGTATTATAACAAAGTGGAAGCGATTGGGAGCAACAGCAACTCAGCCACGAAGTGGTCGGCCATGTAAAATGACAGAGCAGGGTCAGCGGATGCTGAGGGGCAGAATGCAAAGCGATGTCCTGACCTCAACCCAGTAGAACCCCTTTGGGATGAATTAGAGTGGAGACTGTGAGCCAGGCCTTCTCGTCCTAAATCAGTGTCTGGCTTCACAAATGCGCTTCTGGAAGAATGGTCAAAAATTCCTTTAAACACACTAATAACCCTTGTGGAAAGCCTTCCCAGAAGAGCTGAAGCTGTTATAGCTGCAAAGGGTTCTGGGACATCATATTAAACCCAGTGGATTTAAAATGGGATGTCACTCAAGTTCATATGCGTGTAAAGGCAGACAACCAAATACTTTTGCAAATATACTGTATATTCACCTATTCAGCATACAAGAGTTTCTATGACAAGTGACTATGACAAGGCTATCAGAACAGAGCTCATTTACATACACCATTCTTAAAGGCACAGTAACAAAACAGCCTGTTTAATTCTAAGGTATATATCAAGGCTGAAAAAGACAATTATGTCAGTCATTAATGCATAAACCCACACTAATGTACATGACAAATGTAAGATATGGGTCTTTGAAATGTGCAGATTTTCTCAGCATATGCTTTTGTCGTCATTCAAACTTAAGGTTTATTTGTTTAACGCAAGGATTTTTTCTCCAGGGGTGCTGAAACATATAAACGGGTGCTAAACCTACGGCTGTTGTGGTGGTAAAATGTGAATGAGAGTTTGGGGGGTTGTAACATTTACTCACCCAAAGTCCAGCTATATGCTAACTTTGTCTTTAGTCCATTTCTGTACTCATATTACTAAACTACTAAAACAACTGAACTGTGCTCCTTCAAAACTCACGGGTCTTGGTCTGCGTCCAAGCAAGCTGTGGTTCAGTTCGCTGCTGGTGGGTTTTTTGGTTTTTTTTCCGGGTGGTTTACAGTGGTCCACACCACATGAGGGGTTTAACATTACAGCATGCTTTTTCCAGCATACATCAGCACTGCACTGTGTACATTATCAGCCCTGTTTAACATTTGACTCTTTTACAGAGGCTTGTATTGTTCTTGCAGCACAAGCTGCTGCTGCTAGTAATGACAGGCAAGCACAGTACTGAGTTCTGATAGGCTGGGCCAAACATTGACCACCTCATTGGTTTGTAGTATGCTGATTGTGGTAGCCCCCATGACCCTGAGGGAGAAGCGGCTTGGAAGATTGTGTGTGTGTGCGTGTGTGTGTGTGTGTGTGTGTGTGTGTGTGTGTGTGTGTGTGTGTGTGTGTGTGTGTGTGTGTGTGTGTGTGATTGCGGTAGACATTATACATCTTCATTTTGATTGATAATAGTGTTTTAATTGATAATACATTTCCTCAAGAATTTAAGTAAGGGATGGATCTGGGTTTTATACTGTAATCATTAGAGAAAGTGAAGAAAATGAATATAGATCTTTTAATTGAGGTCAGTGTGAAAGTAAGAGTGCTTGTGTCCCTGGCAAATTTCTGATCAAAGAAGGCAAAGAGCCCTCACTCTACATGTGCACTTTAGCCTCTGCAGTGAGAAATCAATCAAAATAACTGAAAAATACACCATGTCAAAAAAGACAAAAGCCCAAATCTCCAGTTCAAACCTCAGTAGGCATGAAAAGGGCCTGAGACCAGCCTTCAACTCTGCATGTGCACTTCTGCTCTTCAAAACTAAAAGTGGTGCCTTTTAGCGACACACAGAGCGCTCGCACTTTCATGAGGGAAGTGACTTGCTTCACATTGAGGAAATAATCCACTCTTTAGAAGGTTCGATGTGAGCGTGCATTTACATAGTGTTTTAGTTTGTATACCACCAGTTCTGCACTGCATGTGCTCTTTTTCAGAATTGTGATTGTGGTGTCGTAACCATAGTCATGGTACCATCATAGTGTTGCGGTGGCCCTTACAGATGCACTGCAAAAAATGGTATCTTGTTATCAAATGATATCATTATCTTATACAGTATATAGTAAGTAAATCTAATATTTCTCCTGTTAAAATTGTTGTAAGCTTATCCCTCATGTGGCGTTTGGGGTCTGTGGGACCTACTTTCAATGTTTAACAAGAAAAATAGATGCAATTTATCATTATTTCTTTTTTTCTGTGAAGAACATATAAAATAACATGTTTTCAGAGCCTTCACACTGTTCACCCCCTACACGTTTATATTACACGTGGTATGTACATGTCTGTATATGTGTGTGTGTGTGAGGGTGGACAACATAGGCAGGCTGCTGACTGGCTACAGCTGCTACAGGAGAACTGGACACTTGTGGACTAGCTTATTTCTAGATTCTATTTACTTGTTTTAGGTCATGAAGTGAAATTATCTCACTATACTGGCATAAATAGATAAATTCACTTAATAAACATACTTAAAACAAGTAAATAACATCTAAAAAAAAGCTACAATGTTTTATAATAAGTGCACAACCATTTCAAAATGCCAAACATTAGACATATCAGCTACATGTAAGATCCTTGCATTTGATACCATTTTTGCAGTGGGTAAAGATGACCACAGTGCTGGAGGGATTTAAACATACTTGCAGATTTTAAAACAGCACTGTAACTGAAGAAGAAACCTACTGACTCAGAGTCGCAGCTGTTGGCATCGCTCTCTTTACTCCTCTGAACTTTTTCATTGTGTGTTTAAAGGAGCAAATGGTCCATCTTTGTCACCCACTACACCACCAGACAAGCACATCATACTGTTCCATTAAGCGTTCCTGGGCTATACTCCTAACACTCCTAACTCCTATACTCCTTGTATTACTTACCTTCGTAACTTGATTAGACCAATGCCCATTCTGTATATGGGTGCCCACCAAATGCTGCAAAAGTAATGTAGGTTTATATTTCATATTTTACTGGCAGCCTAAAAAACTGAACCTTAATAATGATGACTATAAAAGCAGCTACTAAGAAACCTCAGTAGTTTTACTGTGCTGGAGGTCTGAATTTACATATTGCCTCTGAAAAAAATCCATTTTTGTTGCTGTTTATTTTTCAACATCAGTTACACACAGCAGCAATGTGAAAACTGCATGACGAATGAATCAAAAGTACCTTAAAAAGTACTTGTATCAAAA
Organism: Pygocentrus nattereri; assembly: GCF_015220715.1. NCBI lineage: Eukaryota > Metazoa > Chordata > Actinopteri > Characiformes > Serrasalmidae > Pygocentrus > Pygocentrus nattereri. The sequence continues at coordinate 8,735,043 of NC_051231.1, read as the reverse complement.
CCTTATACATGTTTTCTTTGGACAATGATAATATTTAACTACAGATAGTGGGTCAGATATGGGAGCCCAGCCAAAATGAAAAATATAACCATTATTGCATCTGTTGTAAACATGCTTACTCAAATCTGACAGTGCAAAAATGTATCTGCACAGAGCTTTTAATTTTAACAATGTAGAGTGGGGGACTCTACACTGTTAAAATCTGTGTGGGTACACAGTTAGAAATAAAGGTGCTATGCAGATACTTGATTCGTTCATTAAGGTACAAACAATATAAACGTTGCCTCAAAGGCACAACAGCAGTTTTAAGGTCCAATTGTGTAAAGTTTTTCCCAGTGGAAAGTAGACATTTGTATCTTTTTATAAACTAATGTTTTAAAACAGAGCCATTTAATAAAAAGCCTGGAGACGAGACGGGGTGTGTGGAGTCAATACAGCTTAGAAAATATAATTTCAGTGGATTATTGTACATTTATGTTCCCGGACTAAAGGTACTGAGATGTACCCCTGAGGATATCACCCCAGTGATGAGAAGGGTAATGCCTCTTTAATGCCTCTTTAATGAGAGGGTATTCCAGGAAGGCCGGATTCTTGAGAACAATCTAAATTTGTAGGGTAGGAAGGTTAGGGTAGCAATCTGGACACATTACCTCAGTTTAGTTGTTTTATTGGGTTGAAATTCTGCTGAATCTATGTTTTCTTTATGATTTTGTTTGATTTAAGGGTTACACTAAAGCTAACTTGATCATACCTATTGGCCTGAAGATCAGTGGCTAGCAGACACAATTGGTTGACACCATAGGGATTCCCAGAAGTTGTAGGATGTAGTTGTAAAATACCTGCTGGGTGTTTCAGTGAGAGAACATCAATGAAAGAAAACAGGAAAGTGATATAAAATTGTGAATTCCATCAAACTGAAATGTGAGGGATGCATAGCTACATTATAGATTACTCCATATAACAACAGATGACATATTAAACTCTAGTTCCAGTGTAAAGCCACACTGTAAAAATGATTCAGTTTAACTTTAAAAGGTAAGTAACCTAGTTGCATTTAAAAATAAGCTCATTTAACTTCTAACAGCCCTGCGATGGACTGGTGACCTGTCTAGGGTGTGTCCTGCCTTCCATCCAATGACTGCTGGGGTAGGCTCCAGCTCCCCCTGCGACCCAGAAGGATAAGCTGCTTAGACAATGTGTGTGTGTGTGTGTGTGTGTGTGTGTGTGCGTGTGTGTGTGTGTGTGTGTGTGTGTGTGAGCTTCTAACAGTAAGTTAACAGAACAATAATCTGTGTTTTACATATTATGTTAACTTACTATTTAAAGTGCAGTGAACCAGGTTACTTACTTTTTTATATTAAAACAGTGAATCCTTTTGCAATGCATTTGCATCACAACTGCTAGAGCTTTAGGGGGCCTGCAAAAACAGGTTAAACCAGCCCTTGACCAAATTGGTTGACATAAGAGAATTTATTTTATATGGGAGGTTGAAAGTGCTGGCACAGACAGTTACAGTCTAAATAAGTAACCCTTTGAATTCAATTTCAGGTCAGGGCTCATCATAATGCATGTTAACTTTATGGGGTCACCACTGGTCAGCCGCTTATATGAACACTCATCGTGTTGCCTCCTGCACATCTGTTTAATAGGTCTGGCATGTCATTGCATTAGTTGCGCCTTGCAGCTCGCAGAACTGTAGCGCTGAACAATTCTCTAGTGCTGCTAATCAGGCTGCTCTCTATAAGGGCTGCCAGGTCAGTCTTGGCTAACGTAAAAGGAAGTGCAAGGTCAATCTTGGCTAATGGACGTGATTTCAGATAGAAGTGGGAGCGCACAAAGAAACACCTGAGTCTACTCTCGGCCCCCGTGGGACGGCAATCGCTCCGCAATCTCCCTACATGTGTTCTGGAACTCGTATCAAGAAAATTACTGGCGAATGGGAGCGCTGCGTACTTTGAGTTCTTTGTACTGATCCAAGCCATGCTTCCAGATCATTACCATTTTAGGCCACAAGAAAGATCTAACACTAGATCAGAAACCACGGCTTTAGCTGCATATTTCGGACAGCTGTTGAAGAAGATTCACACAAACAGTGGAGTATCGAGGCTCTTCATGTTTCATTAAAGAGGTTCTTCTGGTCCACATGTGAGTCATACAAGTACAGCACAAAGAGAAGAGTAATGCCTGAACTCAGTAGCCCCCAACAGTTTATTCTTGGAGATTAGAAGTCATGCTTGCTGAAATAAAACAAAATGAAAACAATATTCATCAGAGTTAGTTTAGCCCCTTTGCCTGGTAGCTATAAAATGCCATTTCTGCTTGTTTTGGACGTCCCTCAGTTGAACTATGCATTTTTCATATAAAAATATAACATATTTGCTTGATGTGAAATATGTGTAAACTGGAAGCGAACTGGATTTCTGTCTTCTTGGATGAGCAAGCATTTTGTAAAAGTGTTTGTACTGAATTTTAAAGCTTTTTTCCCACATATTCACCTCTTCCCTTTAATCCCTTGTTGCTCACTAGCAGCTCAATGTGTCTCTGCTACCTTCTGGCTCTCCCTTCAGTTAGGCTGTAATAGCTCAGCCTGCCGGAGTCTCTTCTCTGCTTCACTCTCCTAACACTGTATACTGTAATCAGTCTATATTAACAGAACCAATTACCTGTGTCTCCTTCCCGAGCCTTACAACTGCCCGTCCTGTGCTTTTGATCGACTGCTCGCCAGCCTGTCTGACCACCATGGAGCTTATTTCTGAGCAACATTGTACAAACCTCTTCTGCAGGCCACTGATCCTCCTGATGATACTGCTGCATGTTTTTAATCATAGACATTGCTACTCCTGCTTTTCCCCTTTTTCAATAAACCAATGATCTCATTCTCTACTATTGTTTGCCATACAGCGTCCTTTTGAGTCTTGGTTCCTCTCAAAGTTTCCTCCTCTTGTTCTTTTTGCTTTTCTTGCCACTTTCACCATTGGTGACGCTTATGGGGGCTTGGGCCCAAATTTTTTTCCTGTAAAGCTGCTTTGTGACAATGCCTGTTGTAAAAACACTATATAAATAAACTTGCCTTGACTTGACTCAACATTCAAATACACTCTTAAGTATAAAAATCCCTTGAATTGTTCTTGGCTATATATAGTTTGGATAGAACATTTACATCATGTAGAGGTTTGTAAACTTTAAAAAAAGTCCTTCATACTTGTACATCACATTTGCAAAATGGGATCATGTATCAAAAGGTTCTTTAGGGAACCAAAAGTAGTCCTTCCATGGAATCGCTCCAAAGAATCCTTTTTGGCACCTCTAATTTTAAGAGCGTAGGCATTCTGAGAACATTGCGCACTGTTGTTTTCCCTCTTTAGTGATCAGGTGATACCCACTCATGTCTTTTCGGTTTGTTCTAAAACAGAACAAACAGCCTGAGGACAAGAAGACAGAATAATTCTTGGTTAGCATCACCCATGGGACCTTTTCTTGTTGGCTAAACATTCTTTCCAGACTTGTTAAAGCAGGCACCAGATTTTGACAACAGTCTGGCTGGCTTCGAAGTAACACCACAGGAGTTAAGGCTCTTTTCTCCCTGAGTTTACAGTGCACTTTGTCCTGCTTGGGAATTTACTGCCGCGTGCTTCAGTGTGCAACAAGCATTTAAAAAGTAGCTCAGACAAGTGCTGATTTGTGGGGCTAGCTGGGAAGAGAGCATTGTTCTGAAGGGAAAAAAAGAGGACTGGGGGGTGGAGAGGCATCTGTTGGAGCACGGCGACACAATCGGGGACTGTGGCATGAAAGGGCAGGGAAGAGCGGGCCTGTCAGCACATCTAAATAACAATAGCTGCCCAATAGCAGCTTGGAACCCCCGGCTGCCTGGTGGCATTCGGCCAATCTCTCCTCACTCTGCAATTACAAAGAGCGGTGAGCTCTGGGTAATCGCCATTGATCTACTTTAGCTTGGCCCAACTTCATTGATCCAGTTTGGGGAAGACTCCTGGGTAAGAGGGTTAGGGCAGAAGGAAGAGCACAGAGCTGGAATTCACTGCCTGTGGTACTCTGCCTCTTGGTATGATATCAGCTCAGAACAGAGTGATGAGTTTGAGGTCTCTCAGCCACTCCTGCGTGGGTGAACACTTTTTTCCACTCAGTGATTCAGCTGCCAACAAGCCTTAGGCCCTGTTTACACTTGGCTTTAAAATGATTTGTGGATGTTTACATTTAAAAGGCAAATATAACCATATATTGATCAGAAAGTGTTCGGATTTAACGATCCTGATCCTGATTTAGTCAGATACTCATAGTGAACTGATTTCTATATGCTGGAAACCAGCATTGACCAGAATGAGAAGAATTTGCCCTCAGGCCAAAGTTGGCCTGCAGGAGCTCAACCTAAGCCAATGAGAGGACATACAGTTTTATAAGACATATAGCATAAAAAAACAACCTAAAAAATGAAAGCATACACTTGTCACTGAATGCAAAGCAGAAGTACTAAAACATAAGTCCCTACCATTACAAGCTAACACAAACGAGGAGATTTAGAGACCACTGGTCTGAACAGTTTCTTTTTATTGAAAGAAACCATTCTCTATATATCATCACTGTCCAATGAAAGCATGTATCTCCATTTTTGCCATTTTTACGCTCCTGCATCATTTGAGCTCACCTTTATATTGTTTTAAATTTTTATGATAATTGGAGCAATACAAATGCTCCACAATTGCTTAGAATAAAATCCCCTTCCATTAACTTACATTGAAAATAAAGAAGGTTTAGGCCCTCTCTTCTGAAGTTACTGTTTTGGAGATACTAGTTTTTCTTTGGACAGTAACACAATACTGGCTATGTGTAAAAACATAAAGTTAATAAACTGCTAGCTGGCTGTTTTTTGTGTCTTTTGGTGCTGAGCTATTAACGTTACACTTTGCCCCTGAAGACAAAAAGTTTGACCTTCCCTCATCCAAAAGCAATGCAAACAGAAGGTGATATCTATATTCCTATGTGAGATTTCAGTATTGAGTATAGGGCACACACCTAAAAATCACATTTTTCTGCAAATTTTAGTGCACAATTTCTATTTAATTTCAGAGTCTAAAGCTGCACTATGTAGGGAGATTTGGAGACCTCTCTGATGGAAACAGAAAAACATGAAATGTAGAAAAACATTTTATAGCATGGGTTGCGCTTCAGACCCCTTCCCCGAGTGGATGAATCCCATAACTGCGAGCGCAAGGAAAGAGTATTCAAAGAGAACTTAGTCAAAACTTGGTGAAGGAAGTGTCTTCTGAGGAGGTGAATTAATTATCTACTGTTTTCATCATATCTTCTTCAGCATAATACTGATTTTGCATTTGAGGCCTAAACATCGAGTTGAACCTTCCTTTTGAGCCTTCTTTTGTGGATGTGATGTTAATACGCATGAATATTCATTTGTGAGATTTCAGCATTTGAATGTTCCCACCTGTAATACGTTTTTTAGCATAGTTAAGGTTTGATTACATGCATTTTCTCTTGAATACCATGTTTTCTGAGGTATGCACATTTACTGCCCCCCACCCCCCTAGTTCTGGTGCTGGGCCCAGGCCTGGTTGTGTCCATTAAGCAAGTATATATAACGTCATCTTTTCATGCCATTATAGCTGAGAATAGCAAAATGTTTTACAATGCAAACACAACACTGAAATGAGATCTATGCAGAAACTAGAAACAGAAGCTACATTTGAAAAGTGTACATCTGCAGAGTCTTGAATGGGTGATGATTATATCAGAGCTGGATGAGCAGATGTTAATGCTAATTGTAAACCAGGCCATGAAGTTGTTGTTGTTCTTCTGTAACGGTGAGTAAGCAGCTCCAGGCCCTCTGCGTTGGACGTGCCATTCAGGTGGGCATTAGTTAAGTCCAAATTATTTCAAAAATGTGTTTGAACTCACAGCACGGGCGAGGCACATTGGGTTCATCGACAGACTGCTTTAACCAGTGATAAGAAGCATTTGCTACACATGAATCACTCTTAAGGGAAAGTTCAACTGTTCACAGTTCAAACGTTTTGGTCAGAACATATTTGACACATTTCTTCTTGCCTCTCAGAGTAGAGGACAGCTAATTGCACAGGAGCTGCCACCTAGATAGCTTCAATCAAAAACAATAAAACACTCAAGCTTGACTAAGCCATGGTCTTACATTTCTCTGACAATTCTTTGAGAAGAGATCCCAACAGTTTTCCTTTTACTGCTAATTCTTATCACCCTTCTGTAGGCTAGTCATTAGCAAAGCCTTACAAAGGCTATGATTGCACACAGCTGGTGAACGAACTACATAGTTCAGCTGAAAGCAGTTCCAGGGACAGATGCTTCTAAGGCTACTACAAGCTAATTACTCTTACTTGATACGGAAACATAATAAATAGCCACAGAGTGTACAAAGTGCTAACCACCCAACTCCTGAGTTGTAGGAAAGTTTATTCCGCAGCATGAGAGAAAAGCCGGCCATTTCAGTAGGCCTCTGTTCACTGTGCTAGGCTAAGCACTTCTTCCCCTATCTTCAGGCTGCACGCATAGAGAAAAAGTGGTATTGATGAATTCATCTGACCCTTGGTCATTAAAAAAAAAAAAGAGAAAGGATTAATTGCTCAAATCTTGAACTAGTCTTTTAAGGGCTGATGTGCAGCACTGTGAACTCATTGAAAGCTCGCAGGAAGGGTGCTTGAAAGGGCTTTATGGAAAAAGTAATTGTCCATAATTGTCCATTTTGCTTCATAATGCACTGCCTATGCCGGGTAGACTCGCGAAAATTAGGGGCCGCCTCAAGTTACATAACAAATTAACTTACATTTGGAGAAAACATTTGCGATTCGGAAGGAGGAAGTCATTTAATGACAATGGCCTGTCATGCACTTGGTGCTGTATGTGATGCTTCTGCTATGGCTCTTTGGTCTTTCGAAACCTCTGTATCCAATTTATTAAGCGAAGTAGAAGTTTTCATGATGTTCTTTGTTGGATAACATCCTTTACCATCATCCCAATGTTTTCACACTGATAATGCTCTGTCTTTACGAGGAATGCTTGGTGACCCAATGTGAAAGGCATGCACTTTTGCCCTAATATGATGCTGTCTGCATACTCGCCAATTAAGTGAATAATTAGAATGTAGAGCCCTCATTTGGATGATGACATGCCTGCAAGATAGCTGAAGGAGATTATATGTTGCCTAGCAACATTGCTATCCGTTAACCCCTTCTGTTCTCTGTCTGTCTTTCCTCAGTGGAAGGCGTACAGGTTATGCCGCCCCATTTGCATTGCAAATGAATTTGAAACTATAGTTGAGAATCAATGGAATCGCTCAACAATGAACATCGCATGAATACGTTGCATTATGGATTCTTCTGACCCGTGTTCTGCAAGGTAATGGACTGATGCTTAATGATTTAGTGATAGCATTCACTGTAAACTAACAGATATCTTTGAAGATATCAGGAAAACATCTTCAGCCTGTAGCAAATGCGTAAATATGGGTTTCCTTTTCATGCTAGCGTGCACTTGGTGATACATTCAACTACATAGCATCATGTCATTATTACTATATATATATAATCATTTCTAAAGCCTAATAGGCACAGCATTTATCCCAAAGTTGTTTACCAGTGGCTTTTCAATCTGTGTAAACATGATGCCTTCACTTTCAGTGCTTTGCGTCATCCTCAGGCCCCGGAGCGCTAATGCATCTCTAGCCAGAGCTGATCCATCCGACAGTGCTAACGGACGAGTAATAAGCTCCCTCCCATTGAGCCAGTTTCATGATCTGGGAAGTGATCAGAAAGCTGATATGAGCACATGGCTCGTGCTGCGGTGGAAATGTCATCGAGAGATAGCTGTGGTCTGAAGGAAGAGATGGTTTTCATTCCTGGAGCTGCTGCTGACTGGTGAACTCTGTAGGTTGAAGTGCTTCAAGATAGAAAACGATGGAAACGGAAGTGCTTGGTAGTAACTGAGCAGAAATTTGGCTGGTCTTGAAACTGATCCGCACTTTTTGGTAGTAAAAAGGGGGCCAAACAGGATTCTTCACACAATGCCATTGAACAGGGATCGACCACATGAGCCACTCTCTAACTCTTAGACTTTTAAGTTGTAAAATAAAGCTCTGAATATTGTTTTAACACCGTTTGAACAATAAATGTCTTAGTCTTAACCACTGGAATTAATGTGTTAGTGCTAATTCATCACTCTTTATTCGCTGAAGGCTGGCACACAGACTGCTGGTCACCATAGCAAGGCAGACAACAATCTCGCCTAGCTAGTAGCTAATGTAAAGACAAAGATTTAAGATGAAAAAAACGATAACATGAAGACAAATGAACTTATATGCCTTTATAATCACTCCAGCTGGTTTCCTGATACGTTTAATCTGCAATGAGTTACTGTCAAAAACTAAAAAGTTGTGACACTGAAGTGAGCTTCTTGTTCAAATTTCCCATTCCACCTTAATGGTGGAGCAGTTACATTCTTGCTCCTCAGGCACCATTGAAGGATGAAATGGGAAAATTTGAACAAGAAGCTGAAGAATGTCAAAAGATTTTACTGTTCTACTTTTGGGGAAAAGTTTCCTGCTGGAGATGCGAGAAAAGCAGCTATAGCTGAGATAAGGTAAATGAGCACATGCTGTAAAATGGTAAAATGGACATAAAATGTGGCTTCCAAGGTGATTTGGTTTTTGTAGAAAGGACAAAATGGCTCTTTGCAACATTTAGGTAGCTGACCCCTGTCATAGAGGCTTTTAGTTGACCCTGCGAACGCAAGGGAAGAGAATTCAAAGAGAACTCAGAACATTGTGAAGGACATGTCTTCCAATGATTTGAGTGAATTATCTACTATTGTCATCATAGCTTCTTCAGCATAATGCTGATTTTGTATTTGAGACCTTCTTTTCATACCTGTGAATGTGATGGTAATACATAAAGATGTCTGAAAACTCCCAACTCGACACCTTTGACTTTTAAATGATTATTTCAGGCTTTATACAAAGACTCACAGCAGCGCACACACAACATATTGTAGTGTGTTTTTCATGGGGCCACCCATTATTCAAGGGTTCTTTAGTAAAGAAAACAGTTATAGAACCACGAACACTCAACAAAGTCTTTGCATGATTAAAGAATTCTTTGTATCATAAAAGTGGTCTTCAGATTGACAGAGAATGTGATATAGAAGTTTCTGTACAGCACCAAAAGGCTTCTGCTATTGTTATGATGTCAAGCTGGCAAAAATAGAGGAACCCTTTTTGGTCCTATATGGAACCCTTTTCAAAACAAAACCATCAACAATGTATTCTGCATCATTCCAAAGAACCCTTTCACCCTGCAAAGTTCCATATAAAACTCTTTTCTTTTCTAAAGAGCCCTTAACAAAACATAGTGCTGCTTTTCAGTTTGGGGAAAAAATAAACAAAGTGTGCCATAACTTTTGCACAGGCCACATTTTATGTTTAAGTATTTTTTTAATATGTTAATTCAGCAAATAAATGACCCCCAGCCCTTCACATTTTTGTGCCAAAATAGACCCACTTTAACTCAAGACGGGGCTTCTTAATTAGAAGATATGCAGGGCAGTGGGTTCTCCAGGACCAGAGTTAGGAACCACTATTGTACTGCATCACTTAAAGAACCCTTTGTGGAACTTCTTTTAAAGAATGTCCCCATGCTCATCCCACAAATGCACTGTAATATCAAATTGTAATACTGAGCTGGACCATGTAGGTGGCTAATAAAATCTAGGCAGGTTGGAAATGACAACTGATTTGCCGCCATGCTAATGCTAGCTCAATTACACAACAGAGAAACTTAATGTGAACTTTTCTAACACCATGACTTTTCACCTTTCACATGCACACAAAATATTCAAAATTTACATTCTGATTCCCATATTATGACCACTGGGTTGTGCACTACAATTTCTCATTAGGTTGAATGGGAGTTGTTCTGCACGGCTTATTAAACCTCACAACAGAAACCAAGAAAACACATTTGTGACCAATTGAAACAATATTTAGTTTTCCCATGTGTGGTTTGAAAAGTTGAATTTGTGCTCGCACTTCCAAGGTATTACTAGTGAGAGTCTACCAGTTTCTTAGCGTCAGATCACAATGCGAGTCCAAATGATTCTGAGGGCACTCTTTGCATGGTAGCCTAAGCTCAATATTGTTCCAAGTGCTGCTTTTATAGCCAGGAACTCCCATAAAGGATTCACTGCAGCCAATTTACTTACTGTTTACTTTATGGCTCATTTAACTCACAGCAAAACCCAAAGCCTCCCTGGAGGATTGCTTCTCCGCTTTACAAAGGCAGAGACATTGCATGGCATCATGGACTGGCGAGGACCTTACTGCAACACGCTCCGATGCACAGCCACAGTAATTTCTAGGATGAATAATGAGTTGTCCTGATATAAAGCCTGATGCTGATAATTCCTCAGCAAGAGGTGACAGTGCTTTCTCTGGCTGAAATTACTTTGGAATGCCTCCATGGCCCTGGGGCCTTAAGGCTGAGCTTTTAAGGCCCCCGTTGTTTAGCTTTTGCGGTTCCACATGGTACGACTGTGGCATTCCATGAGTCTTTTGGCAGCCGGTGGTTGGTTTGTTTTGGGATAAACAAAGCTCTTAGCGAAAGAATGGGAGCTCGGCAAGGTGAGACTGCTCTTGGAATTGGCGCCCCTCAGACGTACGAGCTTTCCCACAATAGAGGCGGGCTGTAGGTGGCCTCGGGTTATCATCACGGCTGCTTTCGGGTGAGTGGAATTCCATGGGGTGGATGGAACGTATGCTGCATTCAGGGCAGGGTTATTGAAGGAGCCTCCAGTACAAAGGATCAATGGCATGACTTTGCATGTCGCCCCATTCTCTGGCCTTAATGAGCCATTCTGTCGCCCGAGGGGCGCAAAGAAGAGAGAGACAGAGAGGGTAATGTAAGGGCCGGCAGGGTTCTCACCAACTTTCCCACAGCCTGAGGTAAGAGAAGTGAGGGTGGACCTCGCTGTCTAGTGTGACAGGCCTTGATGAATTTGAAAGGAGATATCTAAAGATCACAGGGGACGATATATAGGTGGGGTCCACTAGTTGCCTGATCTAAGTGGCCCAATGCTTCTTTGGTAGCTTGAATCTTTTAGTGGCCCAATCTTTAATGGCCTGATTTCTTAGTGGCCCAATGGCTAGATGGCGAATTGATCCCTTAATATCCAAACCCTTCTCTAGTAGTTTGTTGTCTTAATGCCCCAAATCTTTTCCAGTGACTGATCTTTAAATGGCCCAATGTTTCTTTAATGGTTTGATCTCTTGAAGGCCCAGTGTTCTATGGCAGCTCTATCTCTTGGTGGCTAAATAATTCTCTAATAACCTGATCTCCTGATGCTTCTCAAGTTGCCCAGTAATTTTCCAGTAGTTTGATCTCTTAGTGGCCAAATACTTCTCTAACAGCCTGATCTTATGGGCCCAATGCTTCTCTTGTAGCTTGATGTCTTCACGGCCCACCCATGTATCTCTTACCCAGAGATCTTTAATTAGCAAATTACACAGCCATTTTTCTTTCAACCCGATTATCTTTGAGTCATGTCTCTCTTGTTGAGGAGTCCCGACTCTCTCTGAGAGGCTTATCTTGGAGCCAGGTCACATGATAGTCTTGTGTGCTCTGCACCTGAGAAGGGAGGCCCACCCAGTGTCCATTCTTTTTGTATGCAATGTGATGAGAGATTAGAAGTAGATGAGTGAGTGGTGTGTGCATGCAGGCGAGTGAGTGAGCATGTGTAGAGGAGTAATCAGGCCGATTAGCTGCCATTGTTTGCTTGTTGTTTGCCCAGCTGCATCTTTTGCTATGAAGTATAGTTTTCCAGCTCATTTTGTCCAAAAACTCTTTTTGACATTGGCAATTTGAAGTTATAATGTCAGCAGTACAGCGAGTCAGACATTAGTGATTTCTTTCATTGATGAAAGTCAAAAACACAAATGTGATATGCTATGAATGTACTATTCTATTGCCACTGAGTTGGAATGAAATGGAAAGTGCAATCTTGCCTATTCATATGTCATGACATGTTAATAGCGTGGTTGTGTCGAAGCTATGAAAAGGGGTTCAGGTAAAGCATTACCTCACTAGCCTACATTGATTTAAATGCGACCTGAAATCAAAATTGACCATTTTTTAAAGATTCTTAAAGATTTTTTGAGGAGATGAGTCAGCTGGATGCTGGACCCACAGTCGACTCCCTGGCTACATGGCATAACATTCAGTGAGCTCAACAAAGGTGGAGAAAAGTACACAGTGTTGATAATGTAGTTTCAATTGTAGTTTAAATGTGTAACTAAGGTCTTTCAATGTCATTTCTATACCTTTATGTAGCTTATCAACATAATTTGAAGCAAGTATACGAAAATTTTGATGTTTTTGTGAAAACAATTAGAGAGACTACTGAGTCTTTAGCCTTGCAGCTCCAGTTCTAAATTAAAGAAACAAAATTTTGACATCAAACATGTATCTGCTAATTGACTGCATATAGGGTAACTGGACAATCAGGTGGAATGAAATGGAAAGTGCAATCTTGTCTTTTACATGATATGATGAATCACATTTAATATTAGTAAGGACATGACCTTTAGTGTTACATAATTTTCCAATATTTTGGACCATTTCTATTGGTCTATTTGTCATGTAACATATACACAATGTGTTTTACATTGACCTCCGTGACCCTGAGGGAGAAGCAGCTTAGAAAATGTGTGTGTGTGTGTGTGTGTGTGTGTGTGTGTGTGTGTGTGTGTGTGTGTGTGTGTGTGTGTGTTTACATTGACAACAGTTTTTACATTTAGAACAGTATTCTCCATTTTAGTCCTAGGGGTCCAAGCACCACGTATTCCTTTGCTGCATTTAGTATCCTAGCTTAACTCATGAAGGACTAGATAATGAGCTAGTGAGTTAAATTTACTGTGAGTAGATATCGGGAAAAGCATTTTCGTTCATTGATAAGAATCAAAAACACAAATGTAATATATGAATGTAATATTATTTTGCCACCAGGGTGGAATGAAATAGAAAGTTCAACTGAATGTCGGAACTGTAATTGAGCATCAGTTACATATAAAAGTCAAATTCTACTTTACTGTTTCCTGGGTTATTTTGGGCTTGAGTTTATTTGAACAAGTTAACATCACATTTTCCACATCTCAACCGCCACTTAAGCTTTTTGGCTGCATAAAATCTTCCTTTCCATGGACCTACACATGAAGTGGAGTTAATAACAGCAAGAAATAAAAATATCCACAGAAGGACCAACATGAGCAACAACAGTTAGTGGAGAGAAGAGGCTGCGTAATGACTATTTCAGCTGAATTAGGACATAATTGGGGAAACCACTGAACAAGCCCTGCAACAGATGTTTAACATGGCAGTGACTGCAATGGTGTAACCCAGTTTCATGCTGAGGAAATTTAACCTAGAATGGTTTCTGGTGAAATTTTAAGAATAATTATGTGACATTCAAGGTGAATCAGAAGTCAAATCACATTTTTTACACACTTTCATGTATTTCTGAGTGAAATGTAATATCAGGGTCTCTGAGTTAATGAATCGTTTTCGCTCAGTGATCAGGGATGGGGGTGTGACAGGTTAAATATGGTATTACTGGTTAACACCAGCTCCCCCCAGCTGGTACATAGTGACAATCAAAAATCAGAAGGTGTATTAGAGCAGCGAACAAGGCATTATATTTTTATGGAAGACTATGGAAAAACAAGAAACTTGTCTTTTAAATGATATGATGAATGAGGTTCATTATTAATAAGGACATGAACTTTAGTTCTACATATTATTCCAAGAGACCATTTCTATAGGTCCTTTTGTAACGTTCACACAATGCATTTTACAGTAACTTTAGAACAGTATTCACCCTTCTAGTCCGAGGGGTCCAAGCATCACACAGTCCTTCCCTGGTTCAACGAATGAAGGAACAGATAATGAGCTAGTGAGTTAAATTTGCTGTGTTGGAGCAGAGGTTAGGGAAACCATTAAACTGTGCAGTGGACCTCAGTGAACTGGGACAGCAGAACATCAGTTTCAAAAATTTGCATCATATTTCAGTAACACTGCTCTAATGGCAGTAGGGGCCACCATGAACTTACTCCAAAAATGAAACCAAACCAAATCTCACACCATTTCCTGACTGATTAAATCAGGTGTTTAAAGAACAGTATGTCCACTTCATACATAACCAGTAGAGTTACTGGTGTTATATGATTTTCCATCACAATGTGCTGTAGTTGATGGTTCCCTATAGATGTTTTCTCTTTATAATGATTATATATCTGTGCATAATCTATTAAGTGCAGCATTTTGAGGTTCACATCCCATAGCTGATGCATAATGTAGAAGTTCAAACCTAATAATACTCACCATTAGTACCAATCCTTATTACAAAACCCAGCTTGTGTACACATAATGAGATGAACAGTAGGACACCAAGTGCTGTTTTAATTATGCATCTTTTGTATAATATATTATGCGTAAGCAGATCGTTTGGTCCAATACTGAGCCTACGCTCAGCTTCACAGCTACACATTCTCTGTTTTGAATCATATGTGAACTTACAAAGAACTTCCTCAACATTTGCAGTAACGGTTGTGGAAATGGGGAAGATATTTATGCGAATGTAGAGGATTTAAGTCTACATGAGTGACAGTCTAATGATTTGTTGATGCAGCCAACAAAACACCTTACTATTTTCATTGATATTGTTATTGACTTATTGTAAATAGCTATTGGTATTATTTCACCAAATCCTGACACAAGAGACTGGATCCATTTGACTGGTTTCCCAGGTAAAAGATCTAAACTTAAGTGTGTATATTTCATTATGAGCAATAGCAGTAACACTTTATTTATCATGATACAACCATACCATAAAGATGTCATGGCACATGTCTGTCATGACAGATATATTCAGTCATCTAACAGTGTCACTTCAAGTTTACCATTACTGTTCATTTTCCTGACAGTTGTCATGTGACATGTTATGACAGGTTATGTCACATGCTAAGTGTACTCCAGTTAGCATCACAAAGGCAAACTGTCATAGCAATAAATGGTAAAGTAACATGGCACTGTTCATGACATGATATCACATACCAATATACGCTATGACATGTTAATAGCATGGTTATGTCACTGTTATTCCCTCGTTAGCCTACAGGCTGATTTATTTGAATGTACTTAATTTTTAATATGCCTTTTGGTACATTTCAGCTAGGTCTTAGCTATTGTTTTTATTTTTGCTTTTACTTTTTTTACATTTGTACTTCTATCTCTTTACTTTTTAGCACTTTTTATTTCTGTTATTATCGTCAATGTATTGTCTTACATCTCATTTCATGAATTTATGTTTTTATTTATTTTACCCTCATCTTCTCTGTCACTTGATTAGTTGTTATATTGTAATTTTAATTGTTTATTGATTCAACAATTTTCTTCTTATTACATTTGACTTTTATTATGTAATTATAGCATTTTATTTATTTTTTACTGTACAACTTCTCAATCCCTGATTCCTGTATTACTTGGCTACTTTATAAATGAGGGTCTCCTTCAATATATTCTGAGTTTAAATAAAGGTTGATTGATTGATTGATTGATTGATTGATTTAAAAGCAACCTGAAATCAAAATTGACAATTTTTTTAAAGATTTAAAAAACACTTGAAGAAATGTGTCAGTTGGACTCCTTAGACCCTCTTAGCAATAGTAGTTTAAATGTGTAAATGAGGTCTTTCTTTGCCGTTTTTACACCATTATGTAGGTTATCAAAATAATGTGAAGCAAATATATGACCATTTTGATGTTTTTGTGAAAAACAATTAGGGAGACTATCGACTCGGTAGCCTTGCAGCGCCAGGTCTAAATGA
Organism: Pygocentrus nattereri; assembly: GCF_015220715.1. Lineage (NCBI taxonomy): Eukaryota > Metazoa > Chordata > Actinopteri > Characiformes > Serrasalmidae > Pygocentrus > Pygocentrus nattereri. The sequence goes on along the minus strand of NC_051231.1, from coordinate 8,719,119 downwards.
AACAAGCTAAATTTTGACACCATTCATGTATCTGCTAATAGACTCCATATGGGGCAACTGGAAATCACTAAAATCAGGTAAACTGTTTCATAAACAAAATTTTATTGCCATTTTAAAGATGCAAGGTTTTGTCACAACATCAACATCATGATTATCGCAATGCTGAGGTACGTATTGGTGCATGGCAAGAAAATGGGTGTCATCTATTTTCCCTCTCAAGCTGAATCTTGGTGCTGTACGTGTCCCATTTATATGACTGCAGTAAATTATTCATCAGAGGAGAAGCAGTTTTGCAAAGATGCCCTGAAATGACAATTTATGTGACTGGGTTAATTGTACAAGACAAATGCACTCTTGCACTTTCCATGTCCTTCACAAACACCCACCGTAATGCTGTAAACACCAAACGAGCCTGCTTGTCTATACCTGCACATGTTTATCTTCTCTTGCATGCAAAACGAAACAGACCAAACCAGGTCATCGTTTTGATATCGCATGAACGGGAAGCTTTGGCCATAATCTCGATTAGAGAACGCAATGTCCAAAGCATTAAAAATTCATGCCACTTCTCATGCAAGCGGCATGCTCCTACTGGAAATTTGGTGATGTTTATTAATTGGGAGAAAGAAAGTTTTCATCATTTTATTTTAAACTCCAATAATCTCTGACCTTAGGGAGTTGGCTCAGCTGTGCGTGCAGACTTCATAAACTAGAAAGTTCTTCTTTTGTAAGAAACACATAGATTCAGCCTAGAAGTACCTTACCTGACCTTGCAAGAGAAATCCTGGGGAGTGTTATGAAAGTATGTTTATATACGCCCACCCAGTTTAAAGCATTCTGATCACATACACCGATCAGGCATAACATTATGACCACCTCCTTGTTTTTACACTCACTGTCAATTTTATCAGCTCCACTTCTATTTAGGTGCACTTTGTAGCTCTACAGTTACAGACTGTAGTCCATCTGTTTCTCTGATCCTTTGTTAGCCCCCTTTTACCCTGTTCTTCAGTAGTCAGGACCCCCATAGACCCTCACAGAGCAGGTAATATTTGTTACCAATGTAGCCACAAGTGCAAATGTACCTTGTGGCTATGATAATATGGTATAATGTTGTTTAGGCACATCTAGGCCACCTGTAATAAAGTACTCTGGAAAAAAACCCTTTCCTTATTTAATTTGTAGTCAAAATGTAATGCTGGACCGGAGGGAGACGAACGTGGAGGAAGCTACCTAGATACCCATTTACATTTACGGCATTTGGCTGATGCTCTTATCCAGAGCGACTTTCAATTTGACCATTTTACACAGGGAGGCCAAGGTGGTGTTAGGAGTCTTGCCCAAGGACCCTTATTGGTATAGTGTAGGGGGCTTGCCCTGGTGGGGCATTGAACCCCAGTCTACAGCGTAGTAGGCAGAGGTGTTACCCACTACACTAACCAACCACACAATACCCGGGATAAACCGAATTCGAAAGTCACAAAACCAGTTCCAAGCTCAAACACGAGAAAACCAAAACCGCCAGTGAAAGTATAAAAGGGTAAATCCAAAAGACTAAGTCGGTAACAACGACAGAACAGGGTCATAACAGGAGATCACAGAAGATGAAGAAATCGCTCTGTACGTTCTTGAGAAATAGAAGCAATACCTCGCACCGAAGCCTACTAGTCTTGAACTAGTCTTAAATAGTGTCTCAGTAGCTTAACCTGTACAGGTGCGTATGATCAGTAATCAGGAGACTGCGAGCGTTCGTAGTGACGCGGGCGCTCCTCCCCAGTCACGTGATCTCCTGATGCTGTCTGGGAGATGGAGTTCGAGTCCGCCTGAGGCGTGACGCAAAACAGCCACTAAGTATGATTTATTCATTTTTCAGTGTCAAGAAAAAGCAGAAAACATGTAACAGAAAGTTACAGAGACGCCTCAACAACTAAACAGACTTGCTTTGAGGTTTTCAAAGAAATGTGCAGGGATGTTTCTTAGTTAAGTTTTAGAAGTTGGTTGAATTTTCTGCTTTTCAGGGTTCAACTAATCCTAAACATATGGAATAACGTTGAGGTCTGGTCAGTGGTCAGTCCACTGATATCTGACCATATCTGCTATCTAACGGGGACAGTTGTGGTGGTCTACCCAGTCATGAACAGACGTAATGAATCTCTGTAACTTTTAATGTTTTTGATCTTGAGTTTCTTTCACTTCCGCACTTTTGACTTTCATTTTAATTCTCGTGAAAGTGTATTAGCTTCTATTATAATCTCTTCAGAAACACCTGATATTTGAAAATGAATAACTTGTATCCAATGGCCCCGTGACCCTGACGGAGAAGCGGCTTGCAGAATGGATGGATGGATGTATCCAATGGTCGGTTTGACTGGAAATGAATGAAATAAAAGAGGTGGTGTTTGACCTTTGGACAGCACTGTATTCCCAGAATTTAAAGATTGAATTAGGATTATGTATATTCGTTACGTTCTAGAAATTTCAGACTCTGGTGGTACCAATGTCTCCACAAGTGCAAATCTCCTTTGTGGCTGGGTCACTACATAGTACAACATTGTCTAGACATCTTGGCCACTTGCTGAATCACTTTCTCATGTTTGCGCTTGACCGAATGCATAGTATATTGTTATGGATTACGTGGTTTGCTGGTTTACTGATTGTCGCTATAAAAGAAGTTCATGTTGAAAGAGCAGCAAAACAGCAAGAAACAATTCGGCTTTTGCTTCCCACACTGGCTAATATGATAAGTCTTTGAAGTAGGAAATCAATGGTGCTCCCTTTGCAGATGACCACTGTGTTCTGAAACCAATAAAGGCTGAACATGTAAAAACCAGCTGGAAGCAAATTCCTGTTGTGCGAGTGGCGTATTTGTCTTCCCGCACAACACCGTGTCCTGCGGTGCAGAAATAATATTCACACTTGATTCCATATGGACCAGCACTGAAGATACGAACAGCTGAGCTTTTCTGCCCACTGTGTGTCTCTTCTATCTTTGGCATAATAAAAAAATCTAGCCCAGGAGTCGGCAACCCAAATGTTCCGAAGAGCCATTTAGTCCTTTTAACAAAAATCATTACCCAAGAATGTTTGTCCATATTGCCATCTTGGCTGTAAATATGTCTCAGTATGTGCTGATGTACTAGTACAGGCTAAACATATAATCTAAACAAAAATCCAGACGTATTTGCTCTGCTTTAAGCTTTAGCTCCGCTGTAGCTGCTTTTCTCGCATCTCTATCAGGAAACTTTTCCTCAAAAACAGTTTCTTGTAAAATGTCTCTTAACGTTCGACTTATAATGGGGCTGAAGTCGCTTCTCATTCACCAGCCTTTTTTCCCCATTCCACCTTAAATGGTGCCCGAGGCGCCAGACTGTAACTGCGGCACCATTTAAGGTGGAACGGGAAAATTCGAACAAGAAGCTGGTGACGTTTTAGTGTTTGACAGTTTCTCCCTGCAGATTAAACATATCAGGAAACCAGCTGGAGAGATTATAAATCAAATCAATCCATCCATCTCTAAATGATCATTTACTTCATTTGAAATCTTTCTCTTTGCCTTTTCGTCAGCTGCTAGCTAAGCGAGACTGTTGTCTGCATTGCCATGGTGACCAGCACTCTGTACACCAACCTTCAGGGTTAAAAGGTGAATTAGCAGTTATACATTGACTCCAGTGTTGAAGATGGTTTCTTGATAAAACGGTGTTAGAATGATCACTAGAGCTTTATTTTACTGCAAGGGAGGATTAGTTTATAATAATTTATTATTATTATAATAATTCTGCGTGGAGCCACGACAGGGCAGTAAAAGACCCTCATGCGACTCCAGAGCCGAACCCCTGATCTACACGTTAATGCGTGTTTAAAGATAATGGGGGGTAATATAGCTACTTTAGGCTACTTTTATCGTTGATACTTGCTGACTGTTTGCTGAAATAGTCTCCATTTGGCATTGAAGCATCTATTACTACTGAGTTATAGTCGTTTGCAAAAGTTTGAACACCCCCAGTTGAATTACGATAAGATGTGCCATTACCTTTGCACAGGCCACATTTTGTGTCTTTTCCCCGATATGTATGTGAAATTAAGCTAATAAACAGTGATTGTGCATTACAATGTGCACAAATGGGCATTTGCACATCACTGCATGTGCTTGCATAATCACATAACTTCACATAATCACATAATTTCCACCAAATTACATACCATTCTTGCTTGCCAACTTAGAAATACTCTGTCCCAAAAACGCATGGACACGTACAAAACCACACAATGCAACTCACACGTCTTTTGTGGGATATGTTCAGCTGAAAGAGCCGAATCCCAAGGAGCTCACAATGTCATTGTTTTTTGGGGGTTTTTTTGGTCCTTGTCGTCATTTTTAATACCTTAAGTGAAAAAGCAAATAGGATTTGAAGCCCTGCGAACATGAATGCTCTCCGGGACTTTGCTTTGTCACTTTACGTTAGCCACACTCAAATGGATTTCCTGTAACATATAACAGAGCTGTGCTGCATGTTGTAGACCGCCTTGGAGTCGCTTGATTATTTCACTGCTGAAAAGCACTGTTCATTACTCTAAACATGCCTTACAGGTTAGATCCAAACCTGCTGAATGCAATTCAGTTTCAGGTGGTGAGAAATACGCTGCCTGTCAAAATTTTGGAGACGCCAAGCCCTTCCAAACAGTTTTAATGTGAATGTCGCACAATTTCTGCATAATTCAGTCATAGAAATGTAACTCATTCCAAGCAGTTTGACTGTGAGGCACTGTAGACAAATTTACTGACTCAATCGGTGACACTTTCCTGTAGGGTACTGTTTATAAGGCTACAAGACACCTACGTAGGCTTGTCATGATTACATAACCCTACATAAATGTTTATAAATGCTTATTCCATTAGGCATCATTCACTATAAAGGGTACGTTTGCCAATTTTCATCAAGTAGCCTTTATGACAGATGACGCCTATTGGAATAAGCATGTATAAACGGCTACGTAGGGTTATGTCAGTTGCCAGCGCAAGCTTATGTAGCTGTCATGTAGTCTTATATGTGGTTGGTGTAGTGTAGTGGTTAACACCTCTGCCTTCTACGCTGTAGACTAGGGTTCAATCCCCCACCTGCGTAAGCACCCTACACTATACCAATAAGAGTCCTTGGGCAAGACTCCTAACACTGCCTTTGCCTACTTGTGTAAAAATGATCAAACTGTAAGTCGCTCTGGATAAGGGCGTCAGCCAAAATGCCATAAATGTAAATGTCTTTATGAACAGCACCCTATAGTAAAGTCTTATCACTCTATCTACAACACAAGCATAGGCCATTTTACATGTTACCAAAAATGACCATGAGTTCTATATAAATCAATTTCATGCCTAAATGGTTCTTTACATGGTGAAATCGTTCTTCAAATAGTTGGAGAACGTGTTGCGTATCTTTTGGGAAAAGGTTGTATATAGCACCCAAAAAGGTTCTGCTATTATTATAATCTCAAGCTTGTAATGATGGAAAAACCCTTTTTGGTGCTATATGGAATCATTTTCAAACAAGGTTCTATTTAGAACTACATACAACACATTATCAATCAATCTGAACAAACAGGTCATGTCATCTTTTTCTCTTATAACAAAAATAAAGGAGCTTTTAGATGCATTGCACCCTTCAGACGTCTGGTTCCTATCACCACCATTATGAACAAATCTGACTCAGTAAGTTTCTCTAGAACGGAGCATTTCACACCAAACAACTCTGAATGACTTTGTTAACTTCTTACCCATTAAACTATGCAGAACTTTTGAGAAAGTGGTGGAATTCCCCTATAATATATTAGAGATTAAAGAGTCTCTTTTGTTTTTAAAGGAAAGCAATATCACCCCATTTTATCCTCTTGCTGTGTTCGTAAACACTCAAGCCTTTCGGGAGTTTAAACAGCTTTGGGCCAAAAGAGCTTGGTAAAGAAAACAGTCAAATCATTGAGTGTGTTTATATGCACTTAATTATCCAATAACTGCAGAAAGTCTGATTTTGTCAGTAATCCGATCAACACGTTTATATGCGCTTGAGCAATCGGATAATGGGGAAACTCTGGGTCTACATGAGTCAGACAGCAATCGGATTTCTGCTTTGCAACCAGCCAATAAACTCACAGAAGAAGACGTGACGTAAACATAACATAAACTCAAACTTCATGCCAGGCTTTTTAAAATAATTATAATAAAAATACGTGGTGCCGCTTTGCTTGAATAAAAATGAATATACATCATCTAGAACATCCATCCATCCATCCATCCATCCATCCATTATCCAAGCCGCTTCTCCCTCAGGGGGGGTGCTGGAGCCTCTCCCAGCAGTCACTGGGCGGAAGGCAGGATACACCCTGGACAGGTCGCCAGTCCATCGCAGGGCAGACAGACAGACAGGCACTCACACACTCACACCCAGGGGCAATGTAGCACGTCCAATCGGCCTGACTGCATGTCTTTGGGAGGAAACCGGAGAACCCAGAGGAAACCCACGCAGACACAGGGAGAACATGCAAACTCCACACAGAGAGGACCCCGGTCACCCGGCTGGGGAATCGAACCCAAGCCCTCCTTGCTGTGAGATGACAGCGCTACCCACTCTGCCACCGCGCCGCCCACCATCTAGAATATATTTAAATACTGAATATTTAAATCCTTCCTTTCAGCAAGAATGTATTTTGTGCCACAACGCTGCTTGCTCGTTTTCCGACAGTCTGTTCTGCACATGCGCAGCCTGAGAAATCAGAAAGAAATCAGAGTAAAAGTTCACATGCACTGAGGAATCTGATTACTGAGCTAAAATCCAGCCTCTTTATCGGATTTCTAGATCGGAGTTTGGTATTTACATGACCATTTGAGTAATCGGATAACTGCAGAAATCCGATTATGATTAGACTACTGAGTGCATGTAAGCGCTACCCTTCATATTATGGAAGGCCGATGGATGAATTTGAAATATTCCCTATGTATTAGCAAACAGTTGTGTTATTTATTTATTTATTTGTATTTCATTGAAAACAGTGAACAATAATAGTGAAAATCCGGCAGAGATTTTGGAATGCATAACTTATCAGTTGCTGTCCATGAGAAAACACCGGCTAAGCCACTCAAAGTAACAATTACAAATGTACAATTTACAGGAATTACTGTTCACTCTTTAAAAAGTTGGTTCTTCAAGGGTTCTTTAGTAAAGAAAATGGTTCTACATAGAACCATAAACACTCAACCCCTTTGCATGATTAAAGGGTTCTTTGGAGTGATGGAAGGTGTGCACGAATGGGCTAGAACCTTTTTGTAAAGGAATCTAGAAAACACCCAAAAGAGTTCCATACAGGACCATGTACAGCACATACTCCATCAATCTGAAGCACCCTCTCATGATGCAAAGAACCCTTTAACCATGCAAGGGTTCTTTGAGTGTTCATGGTTCTATATAGAACCATTTTCTTTACTCAAGAACCCTCGAAGCACCGTCTTTTACAAGAGTGTAGTTTTAGTAATATCTGAGTGACAAATTACTCAGAATCAAAAACCCCCAAATTGAGTCTCGGCCTAGGAATGGAGTATTTTGTCCATCTGTCTTTCTCTTGAATGTCGTTTTCATGGCAGTGGTGAATCAGAAATCCCACACTCATCAATCAACTGTCCACAATCTCAGATTGCTTCCTGTAAATAGGATCTTAGACACTGTTGGGGACATTTGACCTTATTAAAGTTTGGCCTTATTGATCTCTCGTCACCCCAGGGTTTCCTTTAGAAGGTACCCAGAAATGCTCGGATATTGCTTGTAATATACGAGTCTGGGGAAGTCCACCTGAGTGCTAGAGAGTTTCAGCTCCTGCAGAAACTCTGCTGCCGATATATTCATTATAGGGCCCATATTCTATATTTTTAAATGCATTTAATTTTTTGGGAGGACCTTATTTATACCAAACACAATAATGCTTCATTTTTACATGACAATTTTCCAGCCTGTCTTTTTCCCTCAGATTGAAACAGGACGGTTTTTGTTACGGTGCTTTTAAGGCTGATATGTAAATAAGCTCTGCCCTGTATTGTGCCTGGTTCAGAAAGCAGTCCAGGCTGAAGACCAATGAGTTTTACAAAACAGATTGTATAGACAGAGAAATGTATGGCTTTAACACTTTAACAATGTTTACGTGCTACAACAAACAGTGAGGAGACTTCAGTTTTCCATGATATGGGCCCTTTAAACAGGCAGACTGGGCCCTATATTAGCAGGTTATACTGCATAGATTTACTGCTGATTCTGACATCTTGCTTTGTAGCCTGTGACAACCACAAGTGCCTGACTTCTACGAGTTGGTGGTGAATTTTTAGATCTTATATTTAGCCTTTTTAAGCGCAAAACTAAAGATCTGTCAAAACTAGAATTAAATACAGTGATATTTTGACTAAAACATTAAATCAGACCAGTAAGATATCAAATATATCTTGATTCCCTCTTACATGTGATACACAGGATTCAGTGCTTTAACCAGTATTGGTACTGTGGTTATTTGCTACGCTCTGTCAATATTAGCCAATCAATTACTTTGAACATTTCAGATACTGACGATGAGTTGAGAAATCTAAAACAAACTACCTCAGACCTCTCAAAAACCTCTTCTCCTTAGTCACAAAACATGGACGAAAGATCATTTAAAGGGTCCACATCATGGAAAAGCAAACTTATATAATACACTCAAATAATAATAATAATAATAATAACAAAACAGCTGGATAAGGTACATAAACATTGTTACAAATATATCAGTTCATGCGGTGCATATATGAAAAGCAAGCTGCCAATTTTGAATGAAATACTTTGGTGATGTCACGTGAGCCAATGCATTTACTTACATAGGGATCATATACATCTATTCGGACAAACTGTGTTCTAGATAAACTTACCATCAGAATTGCTCACAGTGGTGGTGATGGGAACCAGACGTCCACCTCTAACAGCTCCCTCACAGATAGTTAATTATATTCTAGGATTATGGAGATGCTGCCTGCTGTCTGAGACATTGTTTTATAGTAGTTGTGTGATCATGTTTTGAACTGAAACACATTTTAATCAATTTATTTGAATCCATTCGTGGTGCCGGGATACATGAACGGTGATCTTAGGACACAATATTTCCCAAAGAAATTTTTTTTCCCAGATTTATGACTATTTTACTATCATCAACATTATATATAAAACACATGTAGGTTCACTGGTGGGTTTGGATAGTAAATTGCATTGGTGTTGTCATGGCGACCCCTGGTTCCTACCACCACCGCTGTAAAGAAATCTGAGCCGATAAGTTCCTCTACAATTAATCCCTTCACCCCAAACTACTCTGAGGGTATTTGTTTACATCTGGCTGGCTGAGTTCTACAGAAAGTTTGAAAAACCGATGGAATTCGTCTTTAATGGGGACCGTTTGAGCGGCTTTTTTAATAACAGGGCTGCGAATCAGAACAGAGATCATTTGCATATATCTGTCTTAAAGGCACAGTACCAAAAACAGCCTGTTTCATTCTCCGAGATAAACAGAGTTGGAAATGGTCGTGTAGAAATGAACTTAGGTACATAAAAGCCACACGAACTGGGATCTAAAAGGGAAAAATACGAGAAAATACAGATGTGCGCTTTAACATTTATACGTGGACATTAAAGGGGTTCAAATATGACTTTCAAACATTTAAAAATCAACCGATTGGTCGTTTCACTCAAACCCAGCCCGCTCGTTTACAACCTGATCTCAGAACAAACCTGCAAACCTGCACGAGTGCCGGAGTGGGCGGAGTGAGGGAGGAACCCCCGCCTCTTCTCCCCTCAGAGGGGCCGAGTGACTTCACGGTATATTCAAAGCCCAGCTGCCTCGGTTAGCATTAGCCTGCTGGCGGAGGAGCCGAAAAGCTGAGGAATTACTCTGTAAGAAAAGAACTGAGTTTATCAGAATAAGCTCCTGTGCGTTGGCGAGCGGAGGACGCGGCTCTGCTCATGTACAACCACGTCATGTGACTGTCTTGATTTTGAAGCGTTTAGTTTCTTTTTTCTTTTTTTGTCTCCTTTAATTTGGTTTTCTTCGTCACACACGGTCCACGCAGGACTTGTTATCGAGCAGTCAAGCGCTCCCTGACTTTCTGTGAACGGTGGATTTGGTCTCTGGTGGAAAAAGAAAGTGCTGCAGAAAAAAAAGCCAACGGAGTTAAGGAGGTGAAACTGAAGGAAGGCTACCTCAAGAAAACCACGGTGACGGTTACGGCACAGTCGACACGTTTTTCCTCGTCGCTGGATGTTTTATCCCGCAGAGAGGACACGCTGAAGGGATGTTTATCGAGTCTGGGCAACGGTTAGTTCCATTTTTCCCATCTCCTGAAAACGCCGTGAATGTTTTGAGAAGGAAACGTCTTTGACTTGCGTTAGCCCTCCAGATTTACGTTCCACTCTTGGCTCGACTAATCCAGACCGAAGACTCGGTGAAAGTGCTCGGTTTTTCGTAGCTTTAGACGGAGGAGAGAAGACTGAAGGAGAGGAGGGCGAGTTGAGGTTGTTTCGCCTCCCTTCAGTCGGATATACGAGCTGTGTTAGCAGCAGTAACGTTAGTGTCGGACGGGGAGGTGTGAAAGAAAGCGACAGCGGAGTCTTAGCCTGACAGACATCAATATAGAAACTGTTCTAGCTAAAATGTGAGTTCGGACGATGTTTGGGGGGGGGGTGAGGTAAGAAGCCGAGTCACCCCGGGCTTGTGCTTTACTCTGGTGGCCAGCGTGGTGTCTGTTGTCTTTATTTAGCTTTCGAGCCAGCTGTCTCTCCCTCTACTCGATGTTTGTCCGCTAGCGAAGCTAGCTAGCGCCGCAAAGCTCAGCCCAGGTTCACGAACAGAACAGGTGTTAGCACGTTAACGTTAGCTAGCCTGACGAGCCGACGACGCGGTTTTAAAATCGCCCCTTGAAGGCTGTTGCCGTCTGTTGGGTGTTGAACTGTGTCGTTGTAGGGTGCCCACGCTATTCTGCGAGGCTGAATTTGTCGTCTTGTTCGAATGTTTCCGTTCCACCTTAAACGGTGCAGTCTGTATTTTAAGGTGGAACGGAGGACAACTTCTGCTTCGCGTGCTGAAATGAGCTTGTTAGGAGGTGTAATCATGTCTCGTCTATACGTTAACCTAGCTAGCCGTGTGGGCGACCCGGGTTAATCTACGTTAACGTTAATCTGGTCGAGTTATGAGATTTGAAATCAGTGAAAGGGGCTGGAATAGCAACGGCGGCTAACGCATACGCTGCCGAGCTCGGGCAAACGGCGTTAAACGGCTGCTATAAAGTTGAATTTCGCGTCAGGTTTGCTACTTTTCGTCAGCAGTTAGTTCACTAGTTCACTAGCAAGGTTAGTCAGCGTACTGTTAACTAACTTGGACGTCTCCTCGCTGTCCAGACACCTTAATTTTTGACCGTGCGTTGTTTTTCGTCTTTTTTTGTTTCTCTTCTGCTTTGTTGTAACGTTAAAGGCGTTCAAACAAAAAAAGCGCCCGCTTGAGACTTCTACGTTAGCGTTTGCAGCTTGTGTGGTAGCGCCCTTTCCCGTTTTTGGCTTGACATTTAGATATTTTACGGTCGGAGCAGTGGCCTGTGAGACGAGTGTGTCAGTGAGAGGAGGAACAGCATAATCGGGGGCTACTTAGTCCAAACTGCTCGGAGAGCACAGCCTTAACGTCTCTATGTGACAACGGCTCCTGTTCAACTCGTAAGTGGGAGTTAGTGGTCCGTAGCGTTAAGACGAACGGAGCGGCTTGTTTGCTTATTGTTATTATTGTTGTTTTCAGTGTTTATCATGTTTATCACGTCCGGCTCTCCATGGAGACGTTTTTAAACCCCCTTTCTTGTGAGGCGAGGCAGCAGCAGCCTCTTCCGAGCAAACGGGGTGCCCTTAAATCTGCTAGCTAAATGTCACCGCACTGATTTAGTTGTTACTGGCAAGTTGGTGCTTTCAGCGCTGTCCTCTTGTATGAATGGCTTGAATTATTCGCTGTAAACTCGTTAGCCTTCGTGTTTTTTTTTTTTTGTTTTTTTTTTCGTGTGGGAGTGAACAAGCCTTGGGGAAACCGAAGAACGCATCGGGAACAAGTGTTTTAATCAGATAGGCCGACGTTTTTGAGATGCTAATGCAGATCCGGGCGTCTTCAGCTCTTCTTATGTTCCTCGCTTGCTCGGCATTTATTCGGATTACAGAAGTGAAAGTCTGTTTTGAATGTACGAGTGTTGTCTGTCACACGACATCAGTCTGCCGGGCCCAGATGTGTTAATTACAGCAAAAAGAAACTCTTAATAAGATCACCTCTTAATCTTATTTACTGTGGGTGGTTAGTTCAACTCTCACTGATTTCAGATCGAGCGTTTTTCTCCTGTTTCTCAAGTCCTCTGAGAAACAACCGTTGGGTTTTCTAAGTATGATCAAAATATTATACACGTTATGTTAACTGTTTCATGTGTAATACCATGTGTTCGCTTCTAGGACTGGAAGTAAGCCTGATCCTGGCCTGCACTGCGTTTTCAATAGAGATTCTTCCATTGAAAGCAACAAATATTGTCCAGGACTATATCCGTGATTTTAATCTGGGAAGCCGACCCTTTACGCTGTAAAACGTACAACTTTCTGCTGCATCTCAGAAATCTTTCATCAGTTTGTCAGAGTAGAAGGAGATGCTCTTATAAAACGTCCTCCAATTGCTTTTAATAAGCTCTTTTCTTCTAATAGGGGGTTTAGGAGGAAGAATCCAAAAATCTCTGATCCTTCGTTTATACAGTGTTGAAATCTGCTTTGTTTCACTCGAGACCAAGTAAAGCTCTTCAAGACATTTTTCCAGTGTGATGGATACTGTAACTGGAGGAAGAAACCATTGAGAAGAGCAGCGTCTATTGTTTTATGCCTCTGCCTGTAGGCGACATTGGCCTGGCCTGTATGTTACTGTGCAGTGGTTCTGTCTTGGCATGTAGGCTGCTCTATGTTGGCATGCACACAGGCTATTTTCTGCCAACTCCCTCTTCCCCCTCAGGGGAAAAGCTAGAGGAGGTGGGATAAAATTAGAAGACAGGCATAAGTTTCCTAATGTCTTCTTCTTTTCTCCCTCCTGCTCTCAGGTCTATGACGCCACTCCAGATTGTGTTTCACATACTGAACATGCTTTCTCAGTTGCTTAAAATGCCCTGCACAGGTTGTGTTCTTTGGCATGGGCTGCTTTATGCACCAACACCCCAACAAGCTGTTAAAGGTAGTGAATGAGCCTAATTCGCCTCTGGTGTCCTCGGTATAATTACAACGGTGGGTGTGTGGGTGGGGGGTGATGTATTGTGGTCGCTCTTGAGACTGTCGCCTTGCAGGGCTGTTTTGGTGTATTGTACTGTAGTGTATGTATTTAGTGATATTGTTTTTGTCTAGAAAGCCACCGTCTTCTCTCTGTAATTGCATGCTCATTTACGGTTTTCCCTTTTTATTTAAATTAGCTCTGTGATGCATTTGGCATCTTCCACCAAATTATGAATCAACCCAGTTGTGTGAAATGATACCATATAGTATCAGTAAGATTTAACCTGCTGTTAATTTCTTAATTCCCTGACGTTATGTGAGAAATTCAGTGATTCAGCGAAAATTGATATGCATGCACTTTTTTCCCTGTGATGTGTAGCCGCTTTCCATTCAGCTGTGATAGTGACACATCGTTCGACTAGCACACAGCTTAAGGCAATGCAAGGGAATGGATAGGCTGAAGACGATCATTATTTGCAGCTGCATCATCGCACTGTATTTATTATGCCTACAGAGCGGTTTGTAAGAGGCTGTCAGTTTTTTCTTGTTTTGGTCCAGAACTCCACCACATTGGATTTGAACTGAAACACTGGCTGTGAGCTGAAAGTGCAGCTTTAATTAATGGATATTTAGGTCTATATTGGGTGGAGCGTGTATGAAATGCTTGCGATTCCTATATGGACCGCCCGTTTTCAGACGTTAGTACTTAGACAAAATAACAATTTTAAATTCATTTGAGGCTTTTTATTTTTTTTTGGGTTGAAGTTTTATAGTCAGCGCCTACCAGACGTCTGTGGCGTATTGACATCAAATGCTGGATATCTTTCATGGTGATGGCTTTGCCGGGTTGTAATGCAGCCATTTTCTGCGCCTAATTGTTAAGGGGGGTCCTTGCCTTTTAGTTTTGTGCTCAGTAACTGTAATGCTGCTCAGTACAGGCGTAACAATTAAAATACAGTATTGGAAAAATAGAAAAAACACTTGAAATTCAAAACTACACTGTTTAGAAATTAAAGGTTCTGTGCAGGTAAAATTTTCATCAAGGTACAAACAAAGTAAATGTTCCCCCAGATGTACAGCAGTGGTTTTAAGGTCTAATTGTGTACCTTACATAAGTTTTTCCAGGTGAAAATGTATGTATTTGTACTTTTCATAACCAAATGTTTTAAACAGAACAATAAAATGAAAAGCCTGGAGACGAGCCGGGGTGCGTGGAGTCAGTAGAACTTAGAAATGATCATTTCACTGGATTGTGGTACAGTTATGTTCCCTGACTAAAGGTACTGAGATGTACCCTTGAGGGAACCACCCCAGTGACAAGAGGGGTACTGTCCCAGTGACTGTTTAACACCTCTATTTCTGAGAGTGTATAGGTATCCCTAGTATGCGAGAGCTCTTATTTGCCGTCTTTCATAGGAACCAGTCAGTGATCAAACTAGGCATCTGCTTGTGTCCTGACTATTCACAATATAATAGTATAAACAATATCAGATGCTTTGCTTTATAAAGCTTTTTCAGAGCCCAACCAACCAGTGTGTGTGTGTGTGTGTGTGTGTGTGTGTGTGTGTGTGTGTGTGTGTGTGTGTGTGTGTGTGGCAAAATTTTTACACACAAAATATCAAAACCATTCACTGCTCAGTGGGATCAGGTCATGTGACCAAATTTCCCAGGTTGGGCCAATCCACTTTGGGCCTAAAAACCCGTTTGTTGCCTTTAGTAGTAGTTTTGTGGCATTGTCCTGCTGTAATATGAAGTACGCTCCACTGATTGGTGCAGGCAGTTTGTTGGATTTAAGCAGTGAGGTGCTTAGATCCAACAATGCTTCAGGATTTACTCCACTGCTACCGTCAGCGATCACATCAGAAAAGGCCTGTCCAGTTTCACTTCCCATGCCACTGTGTTTCAGATGAAGTGGTTTGCTTTGGATTAGCTTTTTTGTCTTCATTCCATCACTCTGGCCTCCCCTTTTTCTCTTCCTTTTTTTGAGCCTTATCAGCGGTTTTCATTTTGTGGTGAATCTTATGTTCTTGCTGTTGATGTTTTTGAGGTATTCCTTTTAAGTCAGGAGTGATCTTATGTTTGCTCATCCTTTGCTGTGCAGTTATTTGCCATTGCTGAGTTCAGTTATTGCTAAGTTTTCCCGCTTAACGTATCGAACAGATGATTTCAGACGCATATTAGTGATTTGGTGTATTGGCACGTCTAGAATCAACTTCAGCTTTTGTTTTCTTGTGTGTAAAATAATGATGATACTGCAGAGCTGGCAAAACAATAAACTTAATGTTCATTTAGGCTGTTTACACAGCAGGTAAAAGTGGCCCAAATCCAATTTAGTTCTTCATATGTGACACAGACGTGTCATCTTTGTGTCAGTGTAAAGAGCAAAATACGCGTTGAATCTGTCATTTTCAGTTCCGATTTGAGATGCTTTCATATGTGGTACTGAAAACCGATACGTATCCGCAGCAATGCGACTCGGTATGAGCAGACAGACCGGAATTCATGTGACTTTTACGTCAGTCCAACTCTACATTCATCATAATTTTGAGCTGCTGAGACTCAAACATTTAGGCTGATGTTTCTGTACCAAAAAAAATAGAAGAGACTCATCACAGCCGCTCTGTGTTCGAAGAGATTAGGAACGAAGCGGCTGAATGAGGCCGGAGGAGCCCGAGGCTGCAGCGCCAGAGAACAGTTTAAAGAATCCGAGGACACGAACCCAAAGAAGTGGCCATGGCCGAATGACATGCCCTTTTTACGGCGAACTCGAACACACTGTGGGTGATGAGCCCAGCTGTCAACCATTGGAACTTCATAATCACCCCTGTGATGCTGGTAAAGACGAAACTGAAGCTTCAGGAGGGACAGGCGTTCACTGGCCATCATGAATGTTTACCTCTGGACAAGCAAGCAACATGAAGCATTTTTCTTTTGCACATGAGGATCAGTTTATTAGTGTGATCTGTTCAGACTAATGTCACATACAGGTCAGGTTTATAAGACAGTGTGAACAGCCAAACAGAAAAAAATTATTTGGTGAGAGAATCAGGTTTGGGCCAGTTTTACCTGCTGTGTAAACGTAGCATTAGTTGTGGTTCCACACCATATTTCAGGTGCTGAACATTACATGAGTACATTTTATTGTTTTTATTGTACAGTTGCACCAACTTGGAGGCATCCAATGCACCCCCCCCACCCTGTGGCCCCACTTGCTTTTAAAAATAGAAAGAAAAAACAATGGGCCACTGTTTCCTGCAGGTGACATATAAACTAGTTTTGTGATGGCATGCCACATCTGTAAGCCTTCAGTGTAGCATTAACCCACCGAAATTAAGTCCTTCAACTCAGATTATCATTTTGACCTAGAGGCAAGGTCCTCTAAAATTCCATGGCCGGGCAGTATACTTCCGCATGGAGTCATAGCCACCGCCACTTAATGCAGCGTTCTTGTTTTATAATCGAATGTGTAAGCCGGGTTCATGATTGGATTTGAGATTAGACGGCGCGGGTGGGCAAACACAAGTTGCGGTGCGTGGCGGTATCTGCGTGCTCGCAGCATAAGAAGCTCTTTCTTCACGCACACAGCTCTTGTTTATTTTCCTGTGAGCAGCTCCAGCCTTTTGAGGCACTGTCTGCTGCAGCACAGCAGTGTGCAGTAGTTCACACTTCAATTGCAGCCTAACCTAGATTTCTGTAGTAGTGCTTGTAAATAACCCGAGGTTCTGTTTTATGGGAAAGGGAGGAGGGGCAGAAGCATCTCATCCTATATACTGTATGGTCGCATAATAGCTGCATCATCTGCAGGCTTTGAATGGGTTAAGTGTGTATTTTGACAAAAGGATGCATATGTTGGGGGAACTGGGTATATAATAATATGCTGATCTACTTCATTACTAAATGCAGTGATTTTACCAGTTGTTTTTTGAAGGATACAGAAGGTACACAACGGAAACTCCACAACAAGGAATAAAGTAAGAAAGGAAAAACAAACATTTTAGCACCGTGGAATTTCTTTGAGATGATAATGGTAGGAACCATATGTCTGAAGGGTTTAATGCCTCTCAAAGCTAACCATCAATTTTTTTCATTTTTTTAATGTGGTATTTTCCCGCCCCCCCCCCCATTCCTGGTGAGGGAGGCATATACATGGCATAGTATGACAAAATAGTCCCCAAAGAAAACTTTTTTTTTTTTAAAGATTTTCCACTGTTTTACCATAATTATTACACTTAAAAACGGAAGGCAATTTATAGTGTCACTGGTAGTTTTGAATGGTAAATAAAATGGCAATATTTGCATTGTAGATATGTTGACCCCTGGTTCCCATCACCATCTTTGTAGGAAAGGAAATCTGGATCTATGATTTTTCTCTACAGTTAATCAGTTCACATCGGAACTTTCTGAATGCCTTGGTTTACATGTCAGTGATTTATACAGACATTTTGATCATTTCCCTTTAAATTCACACTTTAAACCATCAGCTAGCAAATTATCAGAGTAGTTTAGGATTTTGTCTCTTAGTTAAAGGTGTAATAGTCTGAGAAATGGCACAGATTGTCAGTGTCCATTCCAGGCAAAGGAAGCGTGTATTGAAGAGACAGATGCTTGCAAACAGTGAAAGAAGGACAGGCCAAGATTGCTAAAATCATTTAATAAAGAACTAATATTGTACCAAAGAACTCGTAGTGCATCCTGTAGACTGCCTGACCAAGATTGAAGTCAAAACGCATATGATTTTCTTCCTTTTGCACGGCCACTGTGTGTAGCCTGGTATGGACAAACTGCTCTTAGTCTGTTGCTTTGGATCAAACATAGCTTTGTGTTTAAGTTTGCGACGTTTGTTTGTTCTGTCATGAATTGGTTCAGCCGCCCACCTTCTGAGAAATCCTATCCTAATTATCCACTCTGTGCTGGAATACCCAGGCCTGTAATGGGCAAAAATTAGCTGTGTAATTGGTTAAACCGAACCAGTGTTAGTAGTGACAGCTGTACTGTTGGCCTTGGATCGGGAGAGAAAGAACTACAAACTCCTACCCTAAGACTTTGTGCAGCGTCAGAAGCTATTCTGCTTTTGTCCGAACCTGAGCTTTGACATTTTGAAAGAAAAACAGCTGTGAGTAGACATATGACCTTGCTGTTTCGCCTCCATGAAGCATTCCCGCAATGCTGTGATAAAACCGCCTTTCAGCAGCTAGAATGCCAGGCTCGGTGTAGGAAAGATCGCCTTGGTCTCACCCACTGGATTTTTCTCTCTGTCCTGAACTGAATGTTTATTTCTATAGCGTCAGTGGAAATGGACTAAATATTGGTAGAGTCTAGAGAAGGTCTTATTCACTGGCTCTCTGCAGTAGGTTTATTGTACCTCCTGTATATTAGCGATATGCAGTAAACTGTGGAAGGCCTAATGCAACCAACTGATTTACTGGCTTTTTCCTCCCTAGCCCCTCATATCTAGAAATGGCTGTTTACTCTACAGTGGTCCGGCTTCAGTTAGGCTGCTCTGATTTGAGACCACCACTGTGGACAGTGCCAATTAATGTTTGTCTGAACCAGTTTGTGTTCCGCAGCCTCATGAATGAAGGAGGTTTACCCCTCCCTCTCCTTTTTACCTACCCCCCCTCACCCCCAGCTCAACCAGGTTGAGGTGCTCTTTGACCTCCCTGCAAATTGCCCAGGTTTTCCTGAAGTGAGAGAGTGTCTGTTGTGATCTATCTGGAGTGCACTGGAGAAGGGTAATTGTTGAGTTGCCTACGCTGAGCTCAGTGAACCGATAAACCCCAAAGCCTTCACTGCTGCTGCCCCCCATACTCGGAGAGTGAAAGAAAAGGACCACCTGCAATTACTTAACAGATTAGGCTAGTGAACAGCAGGGGAAAGTGAGGGTGGTCATTCAGGGGAATGTCATTTGGATTCAGAGCTGCCCATTCATACCCACCTGTTCTCTCACAAAAGAAGTAGTCATATGAATGGCTTGTGGTTTCATGTGGGCTCCTTTTGTAATTACCTTATAGGAAATAATTTGCAGAATGCTTGGATTAATTGATAACCTATTAACCTAAAGAGTAGGTTTCCTTTTTTTAAACCACGTTTGAATGCA
Source organism: Pygocentrus nattereri (assembly GCF_015220715.1). Classification (NCBI taxonomy): domain Eukaryota; kingdom Metazoa; phylum Chordata; class Actinopteri; order Characiformes; family Serrasalmidae; genus Pygocentrus; species Pygocentrus nattereri. The sequence continues at coordinate 8,699,709 of NC_051231.1, read as the reverse complement.
AATATGGGGTTTACAGAGCTGTCTGGATTTTGTCTTAAATACATTTGCCCTAAAGATTAGGCTACCAGCCTGTTAATCATCAGTTTTCTGAAGGGCAGGTGATGTAAATGATTTGGGAAGTCACGTCCTGACAAAGAAAGAAAAACATTAAGAACGCTAAGCCCTGCTAAACAGATTCTAAAGGTCTTCTTATCTGTACAGATAAAGAAAATAACAGTCTAGACTGTTGTCCCTTTGCAAACTCCTTGACCTGATTGCACCTCAATATCCTTTGAGCTCTGTGTCCTTGACACTGATCTGTGTTTGAATTTCATTTCAGACGTAAATGTAGTTCAGCGCCCTGTGAGACATTCTTCCGATTGTCTTTGGTTTCATAGAAGATTATCTGAGGGGGGGAAAAAAAATAACGAGTATCCTTAATGTTGAAATCCTGCTTTTGAAGTTGCACTGCAAAATGCAAATCTCTTAGAAACATGACTTTAATGTGTTCTGTGCAGGCCTAGGTCTCCTGGTGTAGTATTTTATTGGCAATTAAACTTAACAATTCAGATTGAGAAGTGAACAGGACGTTTGGGTTTAAAATTCAGAGCATGTAACTAGCCTATGCATTGGCCACTCCTGGTGAATGCGAAAGCCGTCAGTTAAATTTTGTGTGTGGCACTGCTATGCAGAGACGTTCCTCTCAGACAAACGCTCATGCGTTTATACAAGGAATTATTCAGAGTGCTCATGGAGGCTTTTACTACCAAGCGCCTTCTGACTCTGAACAGAGGGACCCGCGCTCTTAATGACTACCTCAAGAAAATGTAGATTACCCACAGGAATTGCCCTGCTCAGTTGTCATGTCTGAGTTGTTGTGTGTAAAACAGAGTTAAAGTAAATTTTCTTGATCCTGTCTTTCTGATAATTATGGTGAGCCCTTTTTTAGCCATTAATCTGGATCACTGGGTACAGATACAGGACATTCTCGTGACCTTTCATCAGCGTACCTCAGCAGACAAATGGCTGATCGTGCTTGCTTCAGCCTTAGGCTTCCTTGGACTAATTATGAATGAAAGTGGGAACTGGGAGTGCTCATAAAGTCGAAGAACTTGTATTGTTTCCAGGCTGATGCAGCTCACTGTGCTCTGGGAGACGGGGAGAACCGAGTGGCGTTATTAGCCTAGAAGAAGTAATCATTAGATAGGGCTCATCTACCCTGGCAACCCTCAAAATGTTAAACAACCTTGACATGGAAATCTTTCCGGCTAGAGAGCACACCAGCCATTCACACAGCCTGTCGGAGACACGATGCTGGCTACAGATAAGGCCTGTTGTTGAGAGAGCGAGGGAGAGAGAGAGCGAGAGAGAGAGCGAGCGCGCGAGAGAGAGAGAGAGAGAGCGCGAGAGAGCGAGGGAGAGAGAGCGAGAGAGAGAGAGCGCGAGAGAGAGAGAGCGCGAGGGAGAGAGGGAGAGGGAGAGAGAGAGGGAGAGAGAGAGGGAGAGAGAGAGGGAGAGAGAGAGGGAGAGAGAGAGGGAGAGGGAGAGAGAGAGCGAGGGAGAGCGGGAGAGGGAGAGCGGGAGAGGGAGAGCGAGAGAGGGAGAGCGAGAGAAGGTGGTGGTAGACCAGGTTATGTGTTTGACGCCAGCAAACAATGAAATCTTCCACCTGGCCCTCAGCTCTGAGAGCACTGACCCAGTAAATACGGCAGGGCTGCGCTGGAGACGAGGGAACCGGAGAGCATGGCTGTGCTACTTCTCACAGTTAAACACCAACGCCTGGTTTTCACGCTGACCAGTGGCTTTGCATCTGAACGGGGGGCATTGTTACTGCTGTTGGAGGTCTTTTAAGCTCCTCGGTTCATCCCAGCTCACTGCCCACATTCGTTTATGCAGTTGCAAATCTCTGATTCACAAAAGCTGCAATTCTTCGTTGTGAATTCGTCGTGAAATTACACAAAAAATCATCTTTGTGTTCAGAATTGTTCAAGAAAATATGAATTTCATTCCAAAATGCTGTATTTCCATAACATTTTGGATATAATGAGTTTTCAAAAGAATAACAGTGGATGTATGATGAATCTCTAATAATCTCTTTTTTTTTTGGATGAAAACTTTTTGTATACAGAATACACAAATGAGACTTTATAAACTACTTACACTGCAGGGGCATACAGACAATGAAAACAAACGGATTCTTTGAGACTATTTTATAAATTGTATTTTATTTTTTTATTTTGGTCCAGAAATGAGTTCAAACTATACCAACATTATAATCGATTGCACCGTTCCAAAATTGGTGCGTCATGGTGGATCAGTGCATTTTTCCGTCTTTATTTACTCACAGACAAACCACAGCGTTGTCTAAGTCTTTTAAGGACTACGAGACCGGCAAGTACCAGAGTGTGTGAAATTGAGTAAAGGCTTCACCTCTAACATTGAGGTGCATTACAGGAACATGTTGTGGTTTGTCATCGAGAGGTAGTGCTAGATGTACATGTCTGTGTAACAATGAGAAGACACCGCCGCTTTGGTTGAGGGATTTAAGCTGGGTGCGCACTGCAGGATGGCTCTTCCGATTTTATGCCCGATTTCCCTCTCTTGACAAATCTTCAGGATCGGGCTGAAAATCTGTTCTCGAAGGCTCAATCGGGGCTGACGGCGGGAGCAGATTATCTTCTAGCATGAGACCTTTTACGAGTCAGTCCTAAACTTGTCTGGCAACTTAAGACAGGCATTCTGATTTAGTTTGATTTTGATTTTTATGTCCGTGTCAGCTGAGGTGGTGTAGCGCGAGATAGTGAGAGACACTTTCGGAGATCATCTCTGCCCACCTGTGTGGTGCAAGGTAGCCTCTGGTGATCCATCTCGGATTATTTTAAAGGGCCTAAAAACTATTTCCACTTATAACGTGTGGATTCATTCAGCAGTTATTTACGTGATCATTTACCAGCGTCTTTTTATCCTTTTGAATATAACATGCTGAGTTTGTGACTCTTAAGTGTGTGTGTGTGTGTGTGTGTGTATGTATGTGTGTGTATATATATATATATATATATATATATATATATATATATATATATATATATATATATATATATATATATATAAATATAAATTTTAAAAAGCCTTTGTTCTTACTGGCTGTCCTCTGTTGTGCCTCATTCAGAAAGCAGTCCATGCTGAAGCGCTCCTTATAACTTCATTGTGAAATGTGCAAAAGGAGTTAATTAAAACAAATTCTTTGCAGCTGGGCTTCCTTTATATTGATTTTATAGACTAGAATGGTATTTCAAGTTTTGTGAAATGTAGTTTTCTGTGATACGTACCCTAGATTAGCTCATTGTTTCATCATTCTGAAATGCGAATGATGTTTGGGTGGCTTGCATAAACTGTGGAGCATGTATTCCAGAGAAGGGCGGAAAAAAGGTGTGGTGGGTTTCAGGCTTCAAGCAAGTGTCCAATGATTCTTGGCATTGCAAAAAGCTTTCATGGAAGCTGCATTTGTCCACAGTGTAACTGGTGAATGATGTATGATGGCAAACAACATGCAGTCTTATCAGTGATGCATACTTATACCAGCAAATGTGGATCCACATCACTGTCCCATTGTAAGCTACAATTTGTCAGCTATTTGCCATGTAGGAGCTCTGTAATTTGCCTCTGCTTTCAAGTCTGGAGTGGAAACCTGTGGTTTTAGCATAGTACTATACACTTCGAGCAGTAGGAGCGTTTCTGTTTTGGAATCACCTGGAGCTCACTTGCACAAAGGGAACTGGAATTTTCCTCCTGAATGGCCACAACGTTTCAATGTAGAATTGGACCATCTTTAACATCTGGAAGTATTTTTCATTCGGTGTTTGATTTAATGAGACATATTTCCCTTCCAGCACGCATGAACCCCGCCTGTATTGTCGTCGCAGTGTCTTAGAGACCGTAATAACTTCTAGCGTCTGTATCCTTGAGGGTGTTTTCTAATCAGCTTTGTGTTAGGCCACAGGCTTCCTCTCCTCTAACAGGTGGCTTTATTGTCTTTTATTGTCTAAACTTAACACCTTACACAGTGTAGCCTAAGTTTACGCCATGTAACGAGTTTGTTGATGTCTGCTGTGCGTGTTTGAATTGTTTATTGACTCAGGTCTTTGGTTCAAGATGGGCTCAACAGATGTGTTTCTGTTTAACAAGTTAACGTGTGCTTTGTAATTTTTACCTCCATGGAGCCATCTGGTTCTCAGCAAGGATGGTTTGGGAGGAGGCGACTAGAGGGATGGCCTACATGCCGTACTCAGCACATGGAATCCACCTTTTCTTTTTGAAGCGTAGCGGTGCTCTCACACCAGAGCATCGCGTCTTTGATACGTGTGTGTCGAACACACAGAGAGTGAAAATAGATTTGCTTCCTTCCACAGTACTGCGGTTTGTTCTGAGCAAACATTGATCTTCTTTGAAGTGCTGTCTTTCAGCCCCAGTCTTTCTGTGTCCTCCTCGCACCCCCACTTTTCACACCACACACACACGCATGCATGTATGCACTTTGTCGGAAATAGTAGACCGTAGTTAAGAAGACTGTATTGCGGTCCTTTTACTGTGTGTGCGATCCGTGCCCAGCAGGATGGCACTATCTCTTCCTTGGCTGATGTACACGCACTGAATGCATTTGTCATCCCCTTGCCCCAAGAAAATGTGACAAGCTGCTTTCCCTCTGCAGATTAGTGACCCGGCACCCTGTTCCACTCCTAGCAATGTCATTGCTTTTATGATTGTCATGATTATTTGATTAAACTCAATACGATTTTAGAAATTACTGATTAAAAAGGGACGAGTTTTTTGCATAATTAAAATACACATTTAAGGCTACTTTCATACAGCAGGTTAAAATGGCCCAAGTCTGTTTTTTGTTTACCAAATTAGATTTTTTGAAACGTTCCAGATGCTTCGGTTTTGTCTTCTCAGAAGCTAGTGAGAAGTTTGGCATTCAAGCTCGCTGTAAATGTACGTTATTCGGCCAATGCTACATTTAGGTTTGTCTTCGCTTTCTTTGAACGTTGCTTTGACACAGCAGCCTCATTCAGCCATTTTTTTCTAATAATTAGGATAAATGTTTTATGATAGATCTTCTAATTTCGTTTGCATAGATACAGCACCCAAAATGTTTGAGGTCTCAGCAGAGTGAAGTTGTGATGAATGACGAATGTCAAGTTGGATTGGTGTAAAAAGTCGCACGAATTCTGATCTGGCTGGTTGAGTTGGAGTTGCTTTGCTGCATATCAGACACGTATCGGATTTCAGTACCACATATGAAATCGTCTGAAATTGGAATTAAAAATGTCACATCCAGTGTGTTTTCACCCCCCCCCCCCCCTCTTTTTGTTCACACTGCTGCACGGATAACACATTTGTGGCAAACATGAATAAAAACATCAGATCTGGGCCACCTTCACCTGCTGTGTGACTAAACCCTGAATGGTCCTGTTGGTCCCTCTCACAATGAGAAACAGTCTGATGGGTAGGGACTGGCGATATGTCGGGAATATAATCATGATACTTCAACATTTTCCTGATACACAATTTGCTTTGCAATGTTTATTTTATTTACAGTAATTGCTAGTTTGATAAATTGGGACAGATGGCGAAAAACAGTAGTGCTACATTTATTCAGAACAAATTTTCACATGGCGAACTGAAATTAAACCCATTAAACAGACCTAATTATACTGTTTACGAAATGAAACATGCAGCTGATCGGTGTTGTGCAGGCAGTATCTATGGTATGAACAGTAAGGACCAACATTTGGTCAGTCAATGCTGAAAGAAATTTGAAACCCTTAAAATCTCTGGCTTATTACATACTAAGACTTCTTATTCAGTAACTGCAAGGATTTGAGTGCAAACTAGCTGATCTATTCTTAGGTTATAGAAATGTGTAATCATGGGGTTGGCTTTCATTTCATGTCCAGTCAACAACAGTTCTGTTTGAAGAGGTGAGTTTATCATTCAAGTTGAGGAATGTTTTTGGTTTGTATGCTTGAGGACGGTGTGGTGGATGCCAGTGGCTTTTGAAAGCTACTGAGATACATAACGTAACATGTAATTGCTGACTAATGGCGGTTGGTTATCAATCAACTGAATTTGCCAAAATTTGGATCTGTAATCTGACTGTGATGGTTTTGTCATATTGCCCAGCCTTGTGATGTTTGCTGCAAAGGAGGGAAGGGCGACATAAAATATGGCCTCTGCAAAAGTTATGGCACAATTTTCTATTTCAAATATGTCAAACTCAGCAAATAAGTAAACAGTACGCCTACTTTAATTGGTTGGCCTCTTTTAGCTATAATTACTCGGTTTATCATCAAAATAATCTGAAATTACTGTTACAAATATAATCAGTAATGAAAGCCCTAGTTGCTTTGTAAAAAAAAAAAAAAAAAAAAAAAAAACAGCAGCGTTTTTGCTGCTCCTGCCTTTAACACGCTGGCATCGTCTCAGACTGAGCTCAACTGCTCATTCACGAGATCAGGGATTCACTCTCTCTGCAGCCGCTTGATACAGATCCTGTGTGTGTGTGTGTGTGTGTGTGTGTGTGTGTGTGTGTGTGTGTGTGTGTGTGTGTGTGTGTGAGAGGGAGTCCATCTTACGATTAAAACAGGGAGCCTCTAGTCTGAGCGAGATTTTCCTTGCTGATAAATTCAGGGTGTGATTGAGGATGTGTTTTGTCCTGGATGTTAGAGCCGGAGTCCTTGAATGTAGGTGTACCTTTTAAACTAACTAAGTAAATAAGTAAATAAATAAATATTATTTAAAATAATTTTTACCTTCTCAGTATATTAACCACTGAAATTTATTGCTTTTTGCATCATTCATTTTTGCATATCATTTTTTTCCTCATATATATATATATATATATATATATATATATATATATATATATATATATATATATATATATATATATATATATATATATATATATATATATTATTGTCTAGATAAGGTGTCTCATTCTGTCTGGTGCTTTTTTTTTCCCCCTTCTCACTTATTTATTTATTTTTGCTGTGACCTTGGCTGGGACTATTAGCCACTGTCTAGATACGTGGTACAGAAAGAGCTGTGGTTTGGTGGGGGAGCAGTAGGGGCTGGCCAGGTTATTTATAGACCCATCGATGATAAGGAAGTGAGATGAGACTTCAGCGACACCAGTCTGGAGTCTTGGTGATACAGAGTGTATATCACGGCCGGTTCATCTACCAGTCTATCTATCTACATGGAACACATGTCTCTGCACCTATTTCTTAGACTGGACAGTTCCCTGAAACGCCCCAGGCTGTACTGAATAACTGGAACGTAAACCATGCTTGTAGGTTAGCATTTTATTTATTTATTCGTGTGTTTTTTTTTTTTTTTTTTTTTTTTTTTCACAGCTAAAAGGGAGAGATTACCATGACATGAAGGTTGTTTGTCATGACTGGTGGCAGCCAGGGTGGGCTGCGTTAGGCAGCAGTTGGGGTGTGTCTGTGGCTGTGATGATATGTTAGCAGCCCTGGTGTGCAAGTTGTCACTCCCGCCACATGTCTGTCTGCAACGTAGAGGAGCTGATGGTGGTCTTTGCCGAGTATCGCGCACCCCTGACAAAACGCACAAGAGCAGCAGCCTCAGCCTTTGTGCCTTTTTTTTTTTTAGTAGTGCTGGATGGTATTGATACAATTCAATGATGTGTTTCCCCCATCATCACAGCATCAGATGATATTTAAGTTTTCCAATGCAAAGTTAATGAGCTAATTTGTCCTGAATACTCACAAACAACTGATATAGCTTCTTGTAATTGGATTGTTTTGTTCTGTTCTGCTTTTCTGAAATTGACATCAAAGGGAATCTTACCCAGTATTAAAACAGAAACCAGGCAAAAAAAGCATATTTCCGAAAGGAAATGCATGATTTAGGTTTTATCTGCACGTTGGCAATGTAGTAAAAATGTAACATCACAGTCCTTCAAGACGTTGTCACAGCACCCAACTTTCATCATTGTAGTTCATTTTCTCTGAGGTTCAATGAGTTGAACAGACAATAGCGGCACATTTCTCTCAAAACCTGCGAGCACAATGACTTTTACTCAGGATTTCACACACTGCACTGGACTAAATCCTGTCAAACAGCTCTATTTATAACAACATGTAGTTAATGTTCTTTAAGTACTGACGATATTGATGTATAACCTCAAAGAAAATTGTCAGGTTCTAGAACATGCTGACATTCTATAATGTAATTTGGCACTGTAAGATGAATACTGGCATATTGCTCAGCCCTTATGTACTTTGAACGGTTGTCGTAAATCAGTTTGAAGCACTCAAATGACATGGACTGCAGTTCATTTTTAGGTAATTTTACTGAAGGGCAGCTTTTGTAAGGTACCATGATCCCTACAGAACTTTTTGTGACAACTGACATACACCTACGTAAGTTTTTATAGAAACGTATTCTAGGAAGCATTAGTTGTCAAGACGGCTTTAGTCCGTTTTGATGGAGGTTCACCTCAGCAAGTGGTATAAGTGAAAGAATAACCCTTTAAAATGTCCATATAGGTTTGTCATTTGTCGTGGAAGGCTTATGTTGGTGTTGTGTAGTGTTCTGAACGCTGCCCTCAGTAATGACACCATTTTTTTTGTTTTCTATCATTGGTGCCAAAATTTAAAAATCACTCCAACATCATGATATAGACAGTGTATCACCCAGCTCTGCTCTTCAGTAGAAGCCGAATTGCTGTTACTTTCATAAGTACTTAGTGTTTGTTTTGATGATGGGCTATTTCTGGATTACTGAGAGTTGAATTCAGCTCATCAGGAATAATTAGAAAGGTCACAGCGTGTGTCTTGTTCATAGCTGGCCAAGATGTGCTTGGAGGTAAGTGTGATTTATTTTGACAAGATGTCGAGAAAGGGAACTTGGGGAGACAAGTCAGTATATTTTTGTCTTTCAGCCATCATGATTTTTGCCTTGGAAAGGTTTTTTTAAACCAGGTTTTTTTTTTTTTTTTTCGCGAAGGTTTAAGAATATTATTTGAGGCTCTCCTTGTAAGATGACCGCCAGGATCTCCATATCCCCCGGGGCAGTCGTTTAGTTATTTCAAGAAGCATTTGGACGACTGGCAAAGCAGTTTAGCTTCTAAATCTACTAAGCCCAGGCTACTGCCTGGATGTAGCTGTTCCTGTTTGTCTGCTCAGACCTGATCCCTGATCCCGGCTCGTTTTCCTTAATAATTTCCAGTGTCCTAATCTGGCCAAGACGTCAGACTCTGTAACAGCATCCCCTTAATAAGCACCCTGGAGAATCAGGTCTGGACGAAAATGTAAAGGTTTCTAATTTTAGTCAAATGTAATTATCCCAGATACCTACAGATTCCAGGGGGTTTAACAATAATTGCATTCACCCCCCCCGCCCCATCTCTGTTTTTATACCCCCCCCCCCCCCCCCCCCTCAGTGTTGCAGTGATATAATTACAGAGATCTGAGGAGGTTCGGCAGAGGAACGTCGTCAAGCCCCATATGAGCTGTAACTCTTCTTCAGAAAAGAGCTGATGACCGAGTTTACAGAACTCTAATCAAAGTGGACACGTGTTCTGCGGTGTTTGGGTAGAAATGCTGTTCCCAGGATTGTTTCCCCATGGTTCATTTTAGCTTTGCCTTGAATTAAAATGCCTTTGCAGGGCTTCAAGTGCTTTTACTGCCCCTTTATTATTATAAACATATTTATGACAAGATCTCCGTCTCTAATCCTGGGCAGTAAATGTACTTAATTCCTGTTTATAGGCTGGCTATTGTATTTCACTTATTTATTTATTTTCTGATTTGTTCCTAACAAGCTTAATGTTCACGAATGCCATGTAGGAATGTGTGAGTTCGTGTAGATGCAACCTTAATCTATTTGGAGATGAGCTTTTTAGTATTTGCTTCAGCCCACTGGTGGGCTTTGTAGCACAGGATCTTGGGAGTCTGTGTAATAAACCATGGGAGAGTAAAAGCTTCCCATTGTTGCTGGTATGCGTGAGGGGTCGAGACGGCCACCACACCCCTTACTCAAGTATCACCGTATCCATCAGGTCCCCTGGTTCATGTTTGCTCTACAGGCATGTGTGGACCTGCATGTTTGCAAGGGCACTTTCAATTTAAAAAGGGGCTGGGCGTGATTTTTCCGGCCCACGCTGGTTTGGCTCTGCTGAGTCCTGCCGTATTTATTGTTACATTCTGTTATTTCATCATAGGTAGTGAGTAATGGATACTCGCATAGTGTTCTGCTTCCTGTTTTATCTCGCCACTACCAGGCCGGTCACATGTTCCAGATTTGCTTTGTCAGACATGACACATAATGCCATATGTGCAGCCGGTTTTGTACAATGAAAGCAGCTATTTCTGCTTTTTAATCTACTCTTCCTTTAAAATAACATGATTTCTCATTGCAGTTGTCGCTTTTACTTTGATATGTAAAGAGCACAATCTAAGAAAAAGGAATGTGTAGATTTTTGTTTTAGTTCCCTTAGAATCTACAATTTTGAGTAAGCAAGCTTTTAAAGAGACTCGCAGTTTTTTTTTTTCTCTCCATTTAGAATAAATGAGGTCTTATTGATGTCACTTGCTTCGTGTGTGTGTGTGTGTGTGTGTGTGTGTGTGTGTGTGTGTGTGTGCTTCCTTGAAAACTATTTCGGTGCATCCAACAATAAAGGCAACATGAACCTTCTTTTAGATACTGATAGAAGTCAGGTTAGCACACAGGACTCCAGTTTCCACATGCTGACCCATTTTATTATGGCCAATATGGATTTGCATGCATACCAGCTACCCTGTGGGCAGATTATAACAATATAATGCAGAAAAAGGTTAAAACAAGACTAAGATCAGGTTGAGCCTCCGCTGCAAGAAGGACTCAAGATATTTGAGTCAAAAGTTAAGGCTTTGCCTCCTTGTTGCCTCTTTCTTGCACGCTGTCGCCAGGCTGGTCAAGCATGTCCAGTCAAGAATGTGACCGTTTTAGCCACCCTATATCCTCTTGTCTTCATGCCTCGTCGTTGCCATTAATAGAAGGATCAGTGGCGTCTGCAGGGGGTGGGTTTGAGGCAGAGAAGGGCAGGCGAGAGCTGACCAGGGCTCAGGCAAAAGCAAGGTCTCTCATTGGCCGCTGGAGGTGTTCCAGGGCGCTGAACATCCGGGGCAGAGCGTGCGCACGTTCGCTGCGCCATTAACAGCTCTGTCACAGAGTCATTAATCACTGCCGCTCTCTGTTCCAGCGCAAGAGCCGCTCAGCTTCGCGCTCGCCAAATTAGGAGTGTGGTGACAACCCCTGACCCAGCTAAGGGTGTAGACCACACTCGGGAAGAGAAGGTCAACTAGGAAGAAAAGCAACGGTTTCCATGTTATTAGTTTCATCAGTAAAGGGCCGTCACCATCTTTGTGTGGTAGCAGTTTCTTTTATTTAATGTTGTAGTGTGTAGCTCACTGCAGTGGAACACCCCAGCCTACAGAGAAGGGGGGAATGTGGCTGACAGCATGGCACTCAATTAAGTAGGCTATGTCACTGCTGATGAATCTTGACCTGTCTTGAAAGCTGCGTCTTATGAAAGAATTAGGCTATGCTGTTCTCCAAACTACTTATTTATTTATTTATTTTCAAATGCGAGAAACATCATTAATAAATGAGAGAGAGAGAGAGAGAGAGAGCAACTGCTGCTGTTCCCCTAGAATTCTTGTAGATTTGAGCTTTGTGTACTTGAAATACCACAATGACTGCTGCCCTTGTCCACTTGGGGCAAGAAACAGGTCGCTTGGGTTGAAATAACATCGGCTAACTCACTTTGACGTTGTCAGTTAAATGACATGTATGCTAAAAACGTTAATTTGCATTAACATGTTGCTTTTAACTGTCAATGCTCAGTATGTGCAATCCTACACTCATTCAGTGTCTAGATGAGCAATACCCAGTATGGCTTTCAGGCCGATATCAGCAGAAAACTCTGGATTAGAGGAGTAAAAAACAATGAATCTTACAAATCCTGTAACAAATGTAGTTTTAAGTAACACATATGTAGACTGTGAGATGTGGTGGTCTTAGCTGTGTGGGTTAGTTTCTTTCTGTGGGCTAGTACCTACTTTTAGATTTTAAATAAAGTGATTAAGATTAAGTGACCCTTAGTAGTCCCACAACGGGTCACCTCTGCATTTAACCCATCCGTGAAGTGAAACGCCACATGCACTCTAGTGAGCACACACACACTAGGGGGCAATGAGCACACTTGCCCAGAGCGGTGGGCAGCCCAATCCGCAGCGCCCGGGGAGCAGTTGGGGGTTAGGTGTCTTGCTCAAGGACACCTCAGTCATGTGCTGTTGGCTCTGGGTATCGAACCAGCAACCTTCTGGTCACGAGGCTGGTTCGCTAACCTCCAGCGCATGAGTGCTTCAGTATTTTGCTGTTATCGGAATATATACCGATATACATATACCCATTTTTGACGTCTTCCGGTTTTTGACATCATTTGTCAATACCTGTTCCCCTTTTATATTATATGTCAATTTCATGAAGAATGTCATGAGGGTGGGGGTGGGAGGGTCTGGTTCCATTGAATTACGTTAAAAGTAAATTAGTTTTTTTGCCATCTACTGTAAAGTTTTGGTGATTCAAGGTTTTCTTATGACCACAGCGATTCGAAAGCTTAGTTTTTAAGAAGCTAATACACAAGGTTTCAATATCGTATTGAAAGTAGTAGTATCTTGCCAACTTCAAATGATGTCCATATATTTATTATATTTATCTGAACTTGAACTCCTCAGAATGTATATTTGCCCTTTGAGAAAATGTAATTTATTTTTTTTTTTTAATAAATGCTGCTGTGATGCAGCTCTGATAAAATTAATGGCTAATAATTGTTTTTAGGTCATCATTATGTCCTAAGTGCCAAGTGGGTCCCTGCCCGGTTTTATCATCCTGTTTCACCTTTTCAGCATTTTAAAAGCAATTTCATTAATTAAAAAATGTAAAATATGGAGAGAGGGGATAATGTCTGTCTTGCTCACTTAGGTGTATGCTTTTAAATTAAACGGCCTCACATGCATACATTTCTGCCCAGTAGGCTTTAGGTCAGGTTTTAGTTGTGCTTGTTCCATATATATACACTGTTATAACACACTAGCAGATCATGTGTGGCCATGTTCACAACACAACCAAGCCTGGAAACATTTAAATTTTTAGTGAAGTGTTCAGAACCTTCTCTAAACATTGAACTTCACTAGATTTTTGTTTCCAAAGGAATATATCTGACATTTCTTCTTCTGTGCCGTTTAATGACTTGAGTGGGTGCTGTTTTATTTATAAATTGCACTCTACAATTTGATCATTCAAATGAGGGCTCAGTCATGAGTGCATTTTTGTCTTTTAACTGTGAGGCAGATGTTGCTGCAGTAATAGCAGTGGGATTTGTGTGCAGGGAACATATTTTCATATATATATATTTTTTCTGTTGCTTGCCTGACACATTTCGAAGGCCATGTAGTCTTAGGAGCAAGTGTTATCAGAAAGGATGTAGGCATTTTTGCACAAGCTTGCTTGATGCTTGAACAAATTGCGTGCAAACACTGTTTGCTGCAATTTAGTCCAAGATTAAACGTTGTTCCTCTCCAATTACCGATGCTAGTTCTTTTGCGTGTTTAGCAAGTCTAGGAATAATGATGAATTAATAGTCAAAGCACTTTCTTTTCTTCGGTAGCATCTAATGGGGAGAAAGTGTGCCTAGATTTGTTCAACAAGGCATTTCTTGCTCACCTCCATTTTCCTGAAATGAGGGCTCTGAGCTTCACTGGTCCAGTGACTCTCTCTGAGTGGAATGCGCTTGTAGACAGAGTGACTCACTCTGCCTTTATAATCCCGTCCAATGGCGCGAGGCCTCCCGAAAGCCTTACGGACAAAGGGTGTCGCAGCGGTGCCAGGAGGAAGAGTTTGCAGCCTGCCAGGGCTCCTGCTTCCAGCAGCCGTCTTTCCAGACCTTGCCCCCTAAAATCTTCCTTCCTCCCTCTTAAATCTTAATCTCCCAGCGGATGGCTTCAGTCCCCTAACACAATGGTCCTCTGTAGTAACATGCAGCGCAGGGCCTGCTTTGGGCCTCCTTATTCCTTCTGTGTTTTTGATGAAATGACTTTCTTCTCTCCTGAGTGAGGAAGGTATCAGAAGGAGCTCTTCTGAGGCGGATCGGGTTGTGTTTGACTACTGAAAGGCTGCCAGCGAACCCAGCGGCGCTACCCTTCTGACCGGCTACAGCCTCTTGTGCCAGGCTGATCAAGAGAGGAATGTAGTGATGGGTGCCTTTTTTTTCCCCTTTGCCTTTTGTGAGTAGCCCTCACTTCTTGAGTGCTGAAAGGATGTCTTTATCCACAACCGGAGATGGGTTTAAACTCCTTTTATGTACTTCCAATTCCATCAGGCTTATTGTTAATGCTGAAAACTAGGGCTGTTGAGAAAAGGGGGGGGGTTAAGGTAAAAAGGTTCACAGCAGTTACTGTACCTCTACCCAACACTGTCAATCTTGTAATGTCTGATAGGACTCAAGTTTCCAGGTGGAGAAAATAAAGGTGACCAGTTTTCAGCAAAGATTGCTCCAGAAACCACAACCACCCCCGCCCCCTTCTCTTTTCACTCTTGCTGCCACAGTCCGTGTTATTTGTTAATCAATAGACTTGGCAGTCTGTTTTTCAATCAGACACTCTTGCTGAATTGGAGTGACTGACAAGGGCGTTTTTGTAGAATTTAGGTTTTAAATTGACTGAGCCGCCTTGTTTTCTTTGGTGCGGACAGTTTTTGACTGCACTCCTACCATTCAACTTCCCTTTGCACGACCTCTTTTGAGGGAAGGGCTGGGCTGGTCAGGCTTAGTGCTTTATTCTCCCCACACAAAGGCCCACCATAGTGCAATGTCTTCTGCTGCTTGTCTTCAAAAAATAAAACCCACCTGTAGACAAAAGATAAGTTTGTCTTTTTCTGTCTTATTGAAGATTTCCTGTATAGGATAAACTTTTTCCGTTCCTACTTTGTATCCGTTCCTCCTTATTTGTGGTTAAACATGTTTTTGAATACCTCGTAAAATAAATAGCTGACACATTACACTGATCTGTCGTGAGGCATGTCTTCATAATGTTAGCAAATGAGTACAAAACAGTGGTGTTTATTATTCACCAATGATCAGTGACTTGGTGCTCATTGTCATGGAATGGCATGGACAGCAGCGAGTAGGGGTAAAATCTGAACAGGATCACACTGCAGGGATAGTAGATCGTCCTTGGCTCTGAGAACTATTATGGAACTCCTTATGTTGTTATTCAGTCAATCATGTTCCATCAGCTCTTAATCTGGGACCTCCACAGGGTTCCTGAACGTGAAAAACACGGTTGTTATTCCACACAGCTTCCCAGTAGTAATCCTGTTTTTCTTCCGTTCATATCTCTTTGATTCCACAACACACAAAACCTGCCTTGTGCAGGTGTCTGGTTGCAGGCTAACAAGAATCAGACTTCAAAGATGGACAAATTGATTATTTTATCTTGGTCAGAACTAACAGGCTTTCTGGCATCGAGAATGAAACGCCACAAGGTATCATGGGGTGAGCTTGGTGTACAGGACTGTTTTCTTTAGTGCGCTAAAGAAGCTCTCTACTGTTCTCGCTGGGGATGAACATCTCCAGGAGCGTGAGAGCCAGCTCTTCTCTCATCTCCCTAACTCTGCCTCGCCTGTTCATAGGCTGAACCCCAGCCAAAGTGGCACTGAGGGGAGGGCCTCTGGGGAAATCAGCTGTATTGTTTTGAAGCTGTATCACCCCTTCAAACGCATAAACTGTGCTGCCCACCCTCCTCCTTTTATACCACTCCTTCCCTTGCTCTGAGCACCCCTACTCCTCCACTCTCATGAAAGGACCTGTATGAATAACAAACTCCCAGAGTTCGGTGGTCTCTCTCTGCTCCCCCATGAGACAATGGAGGGGAAATAGCGTGCATTCATCCCCACCACCCCCTCAGCAATGCTTCACTTGCTTGGTCACTGTGGACTGACCCTCCTGTCTTAACACATTTCTGTCCGCACTTAGAAGGCCTGCTGGCTGACTCGGTGCAAAGGGTGCTTTTTCAGGGGACATGTTTGGTAATGGCTGAGTGAGTTTGCCGGACCAGAGAGAGAAAGCTGTGAATGTTAATCAGATTAGGCTTATCCACCTGTGTGAACAGTGTGTGTGGAGCCAACAGAAAGTGTGTGTGTGTGTGTGTGTGTGTGTGTGTAGGGGGGGTTGTAGTGGAATAAGGAATTGCCTAGGCTGAATGCAAGTCGTAGCACCATTATTGTGCTTGCTGTTTAGATTCCTCAACTAGACATTTGCAGTGTCTCCTTTGGTATTGAAATGCACACTAATGAATTCCCTTCTCTTTTAACAGGTCTCAGTGGCAACCTCTAACAATGGGATTTCAGAACTGCTGAAGAGACCGCGACAAAAGACGAGGGAAGAGGGCAAGCGAGGAGAACAAAAGGAGAGGGTTGCGGGGGAGCTGGAGGCGCTTTTGAAAAGGGAATCAGTTCTTTCGGGCCCGGCGGGGGGTGTGCATGCTGCCCCCTCAACTGGACATCCTCTTTTGTGCCAGCGCAAGAAAACAAAAGCAAGTATGCCCAATAAACTGAGTGAGTTCCGGGATGCGGGCTGCTGCATGCCGAAGCTTGGGGGCAGGACTACGGCTCTGCTCCTGCTGACAGTAATGCTTGCTGGGGCCCAGGCGCATTGGCCCCAGGGGCCCATGGAGGTTCTGGGGGACATTGGGCAGTTGCAGGCTTCCATGCACTCCGCAGTGCTCTCCGGTTTCCAGGAAGCAGAGGCGGTGGCAGCCGCGGCGTCACAACCCAGCAGCCTCCCCGACTCAGCAGCGGTGGTGGGACGAGTGTTCCAAATGCGAATCCCCACCAAAGCCAAGGACTCCAGTAGCACAGTTAAGGTGAGACCGTTTTCTCCACTCAGTTATACGTCTGAAATGGGTTGCAAATTTATGCAAGAGAATTTATCCACAGTTATTCATCCCACTTTTTGCCATTTTGCATATCAGACACTTCTGCATTAGGCTACGTTTCCCCAGCAAGCGTACTTAGTGGGAGAAGTGACATTGCCTCTAGCGCTGCTTCACCAAACTTATTCCGTGCTTCCCCTTCTAAGTGAAGGCCCTTAAAAGACAGCGGCCCCTGTAATAACAGCACACCACTTATAAACCACACAAGTCTCGTGCACACCAAGGGCCAGGGCTCTCAAAGAATTGCCTGGATGCACACCCACCCTGCATGCAGATTGGTTTTATAAAGTAAGATTTTTCAGTTAAATTTATCCCATAGTGAGGATATGTCCAATAGAACTGAACAGCTTAGGTTTATCTGGCTAACTGAGCACTCCTGTTTAGTAAAATGTCTTCCAGTGCTTTGTTTTGCTCTGCAAACACTTACTGTTCGTTTAAAATGCACTCTGCCTGCTGAGAGGATTCACTGTTCTTTTCAGTACATTATCACTACCCGAGGAGACTGTCTGCTGCCTTGGTAGATTGAGGCTATGTACTACGCATACAAGCATCTTTTTATTTATCCCCCCTCCCCTCACCTGACAGCGCAACTTGGTAAACTGATTTAACAAGTCTTAATAAGGTTGGTGTTCTTTAATATATATGTAATGGTTGAAAACATTACCCTACCCATTTGGTCATCGTAACAACTACCCAGAAGTTCCTGGTCATTTTTCCACCCTCTTTTCAACTGGTCCATGTCAACTGTTGTTAAAAGCATGACCCCAGCACATATCTCGTCATTGTGTTCCTCTGTCTCATGTCAATGTTAGGAGACTCTCCCATGCCCGCCGTGTAATCCTATATTCACAGGATCATTTCTGCCCTGTCAAGCGCATTTTTAAGTTGGAACCACAAGCCCTTTTGTGCACATTTGGAAAATCTCCTCTGACAGCTGTGCCAAAGAGTGCTAAGACCCAACACTGTGCAGAGTACAGCTGTTGTCTCGTTTCCCGCCCAAACTAATTCTGCTTTGCCATTCTCACCTTCAGTAAAGTGAATTAGGGTTCCACAGGCATTGACTGCTGTGCAAAGCCGCACACACAATTCAGAGTATCAGGGTAGGCTAAACAAAGAACAGTTTAATGAAAGCTGCTTTGATTGACAGTCATTTTGTCAATTATTATTCCAATGGAATTACATTTTCTGTGCTCTTCAGGTATGAATAGCTATTTAAGTCGACCCTTTGCGTAGTCCTATATGATGGGGGACATGTCACACAGAGGTTGAGCGCAAATCAACATAGCATAATAAAAGGCTCAAGCTTTGGGATCCTGAGAAGTGACCTGATGAGCCTAGGACATTTTGAAGTTACTTGCCTACTTTATGCTCCGAAATACATTGACTACTTTTGTTTAAAGGACCACAAACTCTGAACACAGCATAGCTTACAAAAATGCGTGCAATCCCTTCTTAATTTGTTTTATTATTATTATTATTATTATTATTATTATTATTATTATTATTATTATTATTATTATTATTGCTTTTTCTGTTGCTGTTTTAAATTAATAAGGCAATAGAACAGCAATAGCAATTGACAGGTACATCAATCTCAGGGGCTTTGATAAATAGTGACAGATGTTTCGGTGGTTGTTTTTTTTTTTTTCTTTTTTTTTTCTCTCTTTCTTTCGAAAGAAATTCTCAGTGAATTTCTTGTGCTACCCCCCCCCCCCCCCACCCCAACCCCCCACCACACATTTCCCAGTGTCTGTATTCCACTCCTCCTGTGCCTTCATATTCGCCTGTGACGGCAGGATCCTTCTTCATTCCCCAGCCCCTCCCTTTTTCAACACAAAGACTGGCGCTGAAATCTAATTAGCCTCGGCCGTGCAGTAGCGGAAAGCTCTGTATTTCTGCTGCCCGGACTCAAAAAAAAAAAAAAAGACTTGGAAATGTGAGTCATCCTATGTTTATGGTCAAGTATGAATTGCACCAAGTTAGACCCGTTAAGTTAAGGGGTTCTCCCTTATGTTTTTTGTTGTGATAGCCCGTGCATAGCAACCAGCTTTGTGGTGCCGGTGTCATATGGCAGGCTAGCATTACCAAATGCACCAGGGTTCTTTGAAGAATATTTCTATAACTCAGGCAAGCCTGTCATTTTCAGAGCTGGTTTCATTGACGTACAGCCTTTTACTCAAACACAGACATGGTAGAAAGGGTAAGATGAGAGGAGCATAACCCACATTTTGTGTGCAAGGCTATCAGTACTCATGCCCATGTGTTCTCTGTGTGTCCACAAGAGAGCAGTGTTGAGAGCTGAATGTTTAAGAAGTGCCTGCCCTTGGCTGTGCTTCCTTCAGCAGAGCTCTGTGGATATAACCCCCGTCCCCTCGTTTTGCTCATTATTTTGTTATTTAGGCTATCCCATCTAGTTACCCCATATGGGTCATAGCCTATTTAAAACTCATTTATTTGTATGCAGTCTTTCACCCTCCCTCCTTAGTCATATCGTGTACAGTGAGATGCTCGCCTACGCAGGCCAAGCGCCTATTCTGAGTGCTGATGTTAGTTTAGTGTCATGCCGAGGTTTGAACAGAGCTTACCAGTCATCCGGCCTGTCTCACGGCTGCCAGGGTATATGTTTTTCTTTACTTCTTTATGTGCTTTCCTTTTCTTAAACTTGCCTTATTCACAACGGGCAACAGAGACTGACATTATTTCCCCACTGAATACAAATTTAGTGCTTTAACTGCGCAGAAACATTTTACTCTTTCCCTGAAAGGCTGTATTACTTTGCTTTTGTGGAGAAATGCCAGGGCGCAGGAGTGACTGTCATTTGACGACCAGGGTGTTTACCTTTATAGAGCTAACAGAAATAGAAATGTGGAAGCCATTTAAGCCTGTTTGGACTTCAGCCAGTTCAGAACATGCATCATATGGAGCGAAGACACTCTGGTCACCTTAGAAGACCCCGGTTCAGCAGTCCCCCAAGTGTAGGTGTATTCATGCGCTACAGTGAATGATTTTATATACATTTTTAACAGTAGAAAAGTACACTGGAAGACTGCTTCCATATAAACAGTTGCTTGTCTGAACCAAAGGGGTCCAACCTTCATGAAATTTTCCAGTGGAAAGGCTCTGCTCTGCCAATTCCCCCTGTGTCTCCTCAGTCTCCATTTCACCCTCATATCTCAAAGACATGCCTGAGCCCACTCCTTCAAAACTATGAATCTTATCTTTTCAGCTGTCTTCACACCACAACAATGGGGCCTTTTTTCATGTGGGCTCCTCCACAAGTACATGCTAACAATGGGCCCCTTTCTTCATCTTTCACAGAGGAGTTTTCATTTCTTTCCTTTTAATTCCTTCATGTCTAGGGAGCGTTCCATTCTTCTCCTCAGTCTGCACTTGATGGAGATATGGAAGCCTCTCAGGAGATCACAGGCTTGTCCTGTGGTTTAGTTTAAGGTGTGTATGCTCCCTTTGTACTGGAGGACAGAGAGTCAATAGTTTCATGAGGCTACCTCACCCATATACATTGCCCCCGCCTTCACATGTGACAAGCTTGGCATGATGCTGAAACCAGAAAATGGAAGCCCATAAAGGAACACAGGCATTTTGCGTTGTTGCGGTGTTGCTTATCCTGCATCTCTTCTTTTTCTCTACTTTTTCTTTTAATTCGAGAAAGACTTGCCTTTGGCAGAGACTTCGCTTTCTTTAGAGTGGGTTGTATGAATCATCAGTATGGAAACTATGGTAGCTTAAATGTCAGTGAGTTTAGGGATTTGGCAGTGTGTTTTATGCTGATGTCTTGGTTTCAGGAGCCACAGTAAGAGCTAATACTAAACTTTATATGTAGAACCTAAGGACACATTTAAACTTAAGGACACCGACTGAGTAACTGCTGCAAACTGTTGAACAGACCTCTTAAGTTTTCTTCAAACAAGCAGTCGCATACAGTGGGGGCAAAAGCAGAATAAATGGCAATCTCAGTCTTGGTCTGTTTTGCAATAGACTGTAAACAATAACTCCCTGCTTTCCTGGGTTTAATATAATACTCTAATTTGATAGCTGTGTCTATTCTATTTTTAATCCTTCTAAATAGCACCTGTTCAGGGCTTGAACCTCTTGCAGTGCTGCAGTGTTGGTGTTTTAGACACACTATTCATCAACTGGATTATGGATCAGCCTATAATTAGACTCCTACCTGAATTATTAACATCTTTCTAAGTGAACAAATTGGTAGGTAGTCATTGGTGTGCACTGATGAGAAAACAGCATTTAGGATCACAAAAGATTAAGAAAAAATTGCTCTCTAAAAGGCAAGGTACTGAAAGGCGTGGAAAAAGGAGGGTTGGCTTCTCAAATCTCAAAAGCTTGGGGAAAGGAATAAAAAGTCCAGCTGCCACAGCCAGAGCTCCCCTAGTGACTGCAGTGTACTGGCTAGAGCATTAATGATCTGTCTCGGGAGCATCGTTTCTACATTATTTATCAACCAGGATTTATTAGCCGTCAGTTAAAGGGACTGGAGGCAGGAGATACATTTTTAGATTTGTAGTGCAGTTTGTTTATTTGAATGCATCACTTTCTATTGATTCATTATTACACATTTCTGGCTGCCAGGGCTCATTGAACATCTTACTGGAGAGGACAGCAGTGTACCTTATTTGAATAACACATTAACTTGTATTTCAAAACCAGCGTTTAAAAATGTAAGATGTAGCTTAACACCAAAATGTGGAACTCTTCTTTGATCTATATGGAAGAAAAAAAACAAAAACAAAAAGCTTTATCAAAACTTTTGCTTTTTTTTTTCTTCTTATGCTTGTTCTATTTTGCACACTTTCTGTGGAGCACCTTGACCTGCAGTATGATGATGATGATGGTAGTGGTAGTATCAACTGCCATAATATCTGACCATTCTAATTTTGAGGTATTTCAGGATCAACCAAGTTTAATATAAGTACAGTTTAAATGCAGATAAATTGGTTTATTAATATCACTCTATGTATTTTTCTTGCTTTCCAGGTTACTGAGGCAGGCAAAGATACACTACCAGCATGGTTGCATTGGGAACCAGCAAGCAGCACCCTTCAAGGACTTCCTCTGGAGGTAGACAAGGGTGTCCATTACATATCCATCTCCATTACTGATGCAAGTCATGTGTCCCAGAGCCCTGATGTATTCTCCATCGAGGTTCATCCAGAGGAACATGCTGACACTGATCCCATTCAGTTAGCAGTCCAATCAGCCAGCAATGATTCTCAGCCTTTTGTCTGTGGCAATGAAGAGCCTGTTACAGTACTCACAGTCATTTTGGATGCAGATCTTACCAAGATGAGCTCTAGGCAGAGAGTGGAGCTTTTGGCAAAGATGAAAAAGTTCTCTGGTGTGGGGCTTCAGCACATGAGGATCTTACCTGTTGTCAACAATCGCTTGTTTGATATGTCTGCTTTTATGGCTGGACCAGGAAATGCCAAAAAGGTGGTAGAAAATGGTGCTCTTTTGTCCTGGAAACTAGGCTGTGCCCTGGATCAAAGCAACATTCCCAATATCAGCAGCGTTCAGATTCCAGCAAAGGAAGGGACAATGTCTGCACAGTTGGGATACCCTGTTGTAGGCTGGCACATTGCTAACAAGAAGCCTCATGTACCTAAAAGGGTCCGGCGGCAGCTAAACAACACCCCTACTCCTGTCCCCTCTTTACTTCCTCCGACAACATACCCTGAGCCAGCCAGCCGCATTGTGCCTACACCTACGTCACCATCATTTGGACCGACCTCAGACAGCTCTGCACCACCTATCCGGGTCCCTGTACCATGGCCTGTAAGACCCACCCAGCGTACCAGAGATCCAATTGCCCACACTCCCACAATGGGGCCCCCACAGCCCACTAGAATTATGGACACCACCAGTACAATTGCTATCCAGCCCACGATGACCAGGCCGGTATATGTTGGCCCTTCTGTAACTCCACCAACACCAACCACAAGGAAACCAACCAAGAAGCCCAAGAAAATCAAGACTACCCCTGTGTCAAGAGAGCCTAAGACGACCACGCCCAAGCCTCCCAGACGCCCACCTCCCTCAGTTGTTTTCCCTGACGTCAATGTAAGACCAGAGTTGCGCAATCCAATTGATCAGGTGAAGGCATACATTGGCACATACTTTGAGGTGAAGATTCCATCAGACACATTCTTTGACAAAGAGGATGGTACAACAGACAAATTAAGACTAACCCTGAGGAAGAACAGTGAAGTTGTTGGAGAGGACTCTTGGATTCAGTTCAATAGCACTAGCCAGTTGCTTTATGGATTACCAGACTGGCAGCATGAGGGTAAACATGAGTACTTTATGCAGGCAACTGACAAAGGTGGGCTCTACACAACAGATGCTTTTGAGGTCCGTGTCAATCGTTTCGGAAACAATGTCAAGCCACCAGTTCTTTTTGCTGCTCGGTTCCAAGGGGAACCTCGTTCTGTTACCAATGATATCCACAAGAAGATACTTCTCATCAAGAAGCTGGCCTATTCGTTCGGTGATCGCAATTCTAGTTCAATTACGCTGAGAAACATCACCAAGGGGTCCATTGTAGTGGAGTGGACCAACAACAGCCTCCAGCAACATCCATGCCCCAAGGAGCAGATCCAGGCGATGAGTCGAAGGATCTCTGATGCTGAAGGCAAGCCTTCACCAATATTCAGCAATGCCATGGAGCCAGACTTCAAACCCGTAAACATCACCATCAAAGGAACAGGAAGCTGTCGCAACTACATGTTTGTTCCACCAGCTGAAATTCCAGACCCAGTTACTACTGCTGTTACTCCCGCTGTGGGAGCAGGACGACAGAGCACTGATGATGTTTATCTTCACACAGTCATACCAGCTGTGGTCGTTGCAGCAATTCTGTTGATTGCAGGCATCATTGCCATGATTTGTTACCGTAAGAAGCGCAAGGGAAAGCTTACCATTGAAGATCAGGCAACTTTCATCAAGAAAGGAGTGCCCATTATCTTCGCTGATGAACTTGACGATTCTAAGCCGCCTCCATCATCTAGCATGCCCCTTATCCTCCAAGAGGAGAAACCTCCTCTTCCCCCGCCTGAGTACCCCAACATGGCCAGTCCAGAGACAACGCCTCTGAACCAGGACCTTTTGGGTGAGTACACAGGCCTACAAGACGAGGACCCCAATGCCCCTCCTTACAAGCCTCCACCCCCCTTCTCTACCCCCATGGAGGGTAAGGGGTCCCGTCCCAAGAACATGACCCCGTACAGATCCCCACCTCCATACGTACCGCCCTAATGTTTGTCGATCCCTCCGGTTGTGGAGGACAGGGAACTTGTGCAGTTCCAACTCCATTGTTGTCTCTTTGCATTTTTGGATGTTGGAGGGGCTCTGCGGTTCAGGACATTGCGTTGGGAGGGTTGGGACGATTTCGTTAAAAAAAAAAAAAAATAATAATAAAATAAACTGGACTTTTAAGGGAAGGGGTGTGGGTGTGGGCTGGGGATGGGGGATGTAACTAGGTTGTCTGCAAAGGACACCAAGAGCAACCTCAGCCTCTGACTACTCTGGCTACTGCTGAACAGGTGGGAGATGTGTGCCCTCCAATCCTAGCGCTTTTGTGTCTAGATGGGCTTTTTTTGTTGTTTTATCATTTCTATTTCTTTTCGACTGACTTCAGAATCAAACTACTTGCCTAACAGCACTCTTTTTATCTTCTGAACTCCTTGTTTTTGAATAATACATAAAGACAATAAGTAAACTGACTACAGGTGCGAGTGTTTCGTAGGGACATTCTATGAATGAAGAGAAAACATGACCTAGAGGAACTTGAACAGCCATGCAGACAATTGCAGGCTGTTTTGATTCAATACAGTTTGCCTTTTAACATTTTAATTATACTGTTTTTATTCCTTAAATCACATGTCTAGTGAAGATGAGCTTAACAAGCCGTAGCCAAAAAGCTCAAGTGAGAGAGAACCTTTTTTGTAAATTTGAAGGTTGTTCTGCTAGAATCTTTTTTTTTTTTTTTTTTCTTTCCCCCCCTTTTAATGGTGTCAAAGTAACACTGAAATAACCTGCAGAAAAGCTGTTTTTCACCCCTTAGTGATTTGTCATATGATGGGTATATTCTGGCTGATTTGTTTTCGTACCTTTTTTCTGTCCCTATGGTGATTCATGCTAGGCCTGAACAGGTAATCACAGATATGAAGATGTCTTATTGTACGGTCAACTCTTTGAAATGCATCACTGGTAGCTGTTTGTAGTGAAGACGCCTTGTGATCTAATTTGAATGAGACAAGATGTGGCCTGTGCCCTTTTAAGAAAACATTTAAAAAAAGGCATAAAAGTCAGAATAAATGCGTCTCACAGTAGGCATTTAGCACCAATCAGAACCAATCTTAAGTCAGTTTGCTCAAATGATTTGAAAGGCTCACAGTCTAGGCTAGGCTTTCAAATAACATTTTTGTTTGTATTTTTTGTTTAATTATATTTTTTGTTTTTTGGGGTTTTTTTTGTTTGTTTGTTTTGTTTTCAATTTTTCAATAATGATTATGTATGCCTTGGATTGACTCAAAATAACTGAAAATAAAGACTGAAGATTTTGATAACGAACCATCCTCTAAACATTTATTAAATGTAATGGTCATACTATATTTGCAGTTGAATGCCATTTTTTGCCTTGGTGGTAATGCAGCAAGTGTCTTCTGTAAATAATATTCCTGCCTGTGGATATAATTGTATTTATAGTCCAAGACGTGTGTACATCAGATATTGGGGGAGATGGGTGGCGAGGGTGGGGGGAAGGGTTAGAGACTCCTGCAGTTTGTTTTAGAAGAGGGGTAATTATTTTTTTATGTAGTCACTCTCTTGATCTCACATCTATGGAGGAGGGGGGGAAAGATCAAATTATATTATTAAAAATACGTATAGTGATATTCACAACCCAGAAGTTACAGTTTGTGGGGGGCGGGGGGTGGGGGGGCAGGATGGAAGAGGTAGGTGTAGAGAAGGTTTTGGTGTCATTAAACAAAATAATCAGAAAAGAAACAAAAAAAGGTTGATGAAATCTCAGTCTAATTTTTATAAAGTTTTTTGATACAGCCTCAAAATTGTTTTATTAAAACAATAAGTAAGTAAATAAATAGTGCATTGCGATTTGTAGAAGCTTAGCCTAGGCCATTTATTTATCATAGCGTGTTTGTCCTCATGGGTCTCTTTGATTTGATTTTTTCTGAAAATGGAAGGTGTGGCTGAACGCAATCATAAATCAAACATCACCCTTTGTAATCATTACCATTTTGATTTAATTTTGTATTGTTTCACTGCTTCATGCCTCATATTATTTCAGCTGTTCTATTTTTTTGGTTTTTTTTTTTTTTTTTGGAAGAAGTGACCCTTTGCAATAATGTAAGGTACAGCACAGTTATGACTAACGTGCTCAAATGAACCATGTATTAGAGACTTTGCGGGGACCTTAGTCCCCAGTAAAGTCTAATGGAGAACTCCTGAAACCTGTATGACCTGATTATCTTGGTGTGAGCTATTTTAGTTCTAAAGCTTTAATGACACATTATATGTAGCCTAGATTGACTTTTAATGGTTTTGCTTCTGTTGTAATCGACTTTCCGAATGCTTCCGTATGCTAATCCCGCTTCATCGGTTTTAAAACTCACTGGTTTGTTTCAAATTTGTATTGTCTAAGTTGAATCACATTAGCTGGTTAATGTGTCCTTCATGCTATGATTTTGCCAGTGGGGCCTACTGAGCTACAATGGGATGAATTCTATTTAGCACCTTTTGCTTCGATCAGTAGCTAAAAGAAATATTAGAATTTTAGCAAATTTGGTTCTGTATTTTATTCTGTTGATGAATGCAGTCAGAAGAAAATGTATGTATCTTGCAGACATCGTCATCATCTCTCTACCTCTTTGGGCTAATCAGTAAGTTACAATTGTTGCCCAAGAACGTTTAAACACGAATCGAAAAGTAGAAGAGTTATTCTTTGAGATTTAGAGTGTAGTGATATTTTTTCGTTTGCCTTTTTTGTGGCCTTATGGTTAATTTAATACATTTCATTAAAATCACTCACTGTACAGATGAATCCGGTGTAGTCCAGCTGTCTGTCCGCTTTCATTAATGTAACCTAACTGGGGGGAAACGTTTTTAGATGAAAAACCAAAGATGCAAAATGTGAAATGGAGGTCACTAACTAACAATTTTTTTTTATTATTTTATTTTTATTTTTATAAACATTTTTCCTCAGTATCACAAGGGATAGCACAAACCATATAAAACTAATGCATTCATGCAGATATCCCTGTTGTCAAAGACAGTGGATTATGGCATAAACAATGTCCTGGACAGATTTATTACTCACTAACCTGCCATTGGTGTCGTCTACTCAAACCACGCATGCGTCTTCTCAGTCTAACTAGCATTTGTGTTTTTCACTTGGCTTTTGGGATCATTTTTCATATTTTCGTATAAAATGGGAAAAGAAACGAATCCGTATAACTGGAAAAATCACGTGTCAATGGTAATACTGTTAATTACAGCTGGCTTGATCAAAAGGTTCTATTAATAACAGACGATGTTTTAATCTGTATATGCATTGAAATGTATTCAGGGAAAAAGACTGGTATTGCATTTGTTTTCCCTGCTTCTCTTTCTTGTTTTGAATCGTTTTTCTTTTTTTCTTTTCTTTTTTTTTGTCTGTGTCGAGTAAGGCGGGGTTCTTTTACTGTAATGCTCATTTTTGGCTCGCTCAGAGTTGCGTTAACTTAATTTTAACACCTGGGTTGCGTGGGAGGCTTGGGCCTAGTACACAACTAAGCACCAGAGATAATGGAGAACAATAATCATTGGAGTAGAAAGCAGAACCGGGGAGCTTGTTCACACTTTGTGAAGCCTGACAATTACAGCTAATTACTGCAGCTTACAATCTAGATGAGAGGGTCGAATAAATGCTTGAGTAATGCAGAGAATGCATACAAAATGCATTTGTTTTCTTTCTGTGTTCAATAGCATTGATTAATTTATGCCACTAGACACTGTATGTTGGAATCTTGTATTAAAAAAAAGTGTTTTCACCAAAGAAGTGTCTCGTTGTTGGTTACCTGCAGCTTAACGATATGACTTATCATTAGTTTAGTAGTATATTTATGTTACTACACATTTCTCTAAGTATATGGTGGGTGTCAGCAGTACTTTAGAACACTGAATAACGTGCACAACTATCAGGCATAACGTCATGACCTCCTCCTTGTCCGTTTTATCAGCCCCCTGGACCCTCACAGAGCAGGTAGTATTTGGGTGGTGGATCATTCTCAGCACTGCAGTAACACTGGCATGGTGGTGGTGTGTTAGTGTGTGGTGCACTGGGTCCATGGGGCTCCTGACCACTGAAGAACAGGGTAAAAGGGGGCTAACAAAGTATCAGAGAAACGAATGGACTGCAGTAACTGTAGAACTACAAAGTGCATCTATATAGTAAGTGGAACTGATAAAATGCACAATGAGCAGAGAAACGAGGAGGTCATAATGTCTGATTGGTGTATGTACTCTAAAAGATGGTTCTTCAAGAGCATTAAGACGGTTCTGTATAGAACCATGAACACTCAAAGAACCCTTTGCATGATTAAAGAGTTCCTTGCATCATGAAATGGCTCTTTAGACTGGTGGAAAACGTCTTTTTTGCAAGCTTTATAGAAAAAGGTTCTATACAGCATCAAAAAGGGTTCTTCTGTCAAGCTTGTAACAATGGAAGAAGCTTTTTCAGAAAGGTTCTTTATAGAACAATCTTCAGCATATTCTCCATCAATCTTTGCACTGTGAAAGGGATCTTTGAGTGTTAGTGGTTCTATGAACCCTCGAAGATTCATCTTTGTGTGTGTGTGTGTGTGTGTGTGTGTGTGTGTGTGTCAGAGAGTCCAGCAGTCAGTTGCACCATCAAGTTTGGGTGTCCATCCTAAACCTTACACTGAGAGTACTTCATTTAAAACTACCGACACCATTTCAGTTGCACCATAGACACTTATGGTACATCTTAGCTAGTAGAGCGAGAAATGATCATAGATCAGAACACTTTTGCACAGAAGGACATTTGTGCAAACTGTTCCTTGGTGCAAACGGGTTATTTCCAGTAGCTCATAAATTGCCTCTACATTCAAATTTGTTTATACTAAGCTACAATCGAACGGTCAGCTGGTGCAACTGGCTGCAGGACCAATAATACATGGCTGGTAAACGTAAAAGTGCATATTTGATGTCAGATGATATCATCTTGATTGATTTGGTAGCATTGCTGAATGATCATAGGCCTGTGTGTTATGCAGCCTTTTCTTGACAACTGATAAGCCTACATAAACATCTTATAAAGACCTCTGTTGTCAATTTTCCATGTCATTTCACCTCAGTAAGTGTTCTTAGGTTGTTCCAACCGACCAGTGTTGGAATAAGCCTGTATAAGGTTTATGCAGGAGTCATGTAGCCTTACGAATTCTGCATTTTAGTTGAGTTGTTTCAGTTGTTTGGCCTATTTTAACTCCTTTTTCAGTCATGCGAAGCTATTTCCACCCATTTTGAAACTCCTTGTACTATGTATACATTACTATATATAATTATTTTTTTCTAAATAGCATTAATAGAATATATTTTGACGAAATGTATGAGTCACAAAACAAGATGTTAGCTGGATTTTCGTCTTTGCAAACAATTTTGTGTTCAGATGCTAATTTTATTGTGGTAGTTGAACACAGCTTGTTTGCTTGTTTGTTTATTTTAAATCCAGAAAGCTGGAGTTGTGCGATCCACCCTGCCATCTTTGCCTAGAGGCCTGGATTGTTTTCACAGCAGGGGGCTCTCACTACTCCCCTTTTGCTCCTCGTTGTTCACTAGCAGGTCAATTCAGTCATAACATTTACCACAGAGAGCCTCCAGTTTCCTAATGAATCTAATACAAGTTGCAGGGGTCAATATTACATTTAATAATGTTAATAAATATCAGAGTGACCACTAGGGGGCCCCACAAAGAGATTAAATATGGTATTAATCTTGTTCATTTTGTCCATTTCTAGCTTGTGTCAGAAAAGCTGAAATATGATAGATCAGGAGTCTGTATTTAAAATTCAGTAAAGAGAATTTCCTCAAGAAAAGGTCCGGAACATCCATAATGTCTAACTTGCATCATGATTCAGTGCCTTATACTCTATAGTGAACTAGCCTAGTAGGAATATCAACCTCTTACGTAGTCAACAACTGAATGTCAAATCAAATAAAGTACAATTCAGTGATATTTCAGCTACATTTATTGTCATGTTTTTCTTTTAGAGAACAGCATGTAAAATAATCGGCCTCACTTTCTTCTCTGACTGCTGTTTCTCGCCTCAGCCCTCCCCTGTGTGTGTGTCACTCATTCCAGTCTCAGTGCTCGTGGTAATGCACAGATGTGATATTTATAGCGCATGCAATTGGTCTGTAAGTCTCCTGGGCCACTAAACCAGTACAGTAATGACTAGAAACTATAAGCCTGGTTAAAATGGGACAACCCCATCAAAAATTATTCTTAATAGTTTGTCGGTTATGGGTTCAGTTCCGCACAGGATAGCGTCTGGGTCCGGACTCGGACCACGGTCCACCTATTATCTCTGTGATAGACTGTGTATTATGTTGCTATGCTTTGGCAACACGACCCCCCTCCCCCCTTACTTGACCTAACATACCATCTTAGCCTTTAAAGCAACTACCCTTTAAAAGGCTGCTGAGAATGGATATAAACTTCCTATACAGTAGCCTTCTGCCTCAGAGTACCTAACGCATCAACTTTTTTCTTCTTGAAAGTGCAGATCCCCAGATGAGATCAAAACTTCACCATTGCTGCCTCTAAACCCCTGAACAGTAGGGGAGCTGGGGCTGGGCTTTGCCTTTCTTTTACTTTCATACACCACAAATAAGATCTCCTCTATTTACCCCTCAAAGGAACTGATTAACATTATACCTGTGCGTTTGCTTTCTCTGGATGGTAAAATGGGGAAGTTGAGTAGGCCGGGTGTCTCTTTTTGACAAACGAAGCAAAGATAAAAGCCACTGGCACTCTTTGTTGTGAACGTGAATGTAGAGTACTTTTTGTTCCCTTCCCTTTTTGGCCAGTATCATAGGTGTTAAGAGCCTGCTCTGTCAAACAGTTCTTACATATACTTCAGAGGCATTTGAAAGCGGAATGTCTGATGAACAGAACTCCAGGTTAACACTGGAGAATTCATAGACTCAAAGGCAAAAGTCATGGGAGCGACCAAACTTAATTGAGCTGCTTCTTCAGCAGTTTTGGCTTGTTGGCTCGTCACCACTGGGACTTAACGTGACAACCTGGGTAACTTAAGGCAACCAGACGATTTTAATTGTTAAGTCATTTCTTTGCGGCTTTGCAGCGTTTTCCTCTGTCTTCTTTTGGTGCAAGGCACCCTCCCACTGGTTTGAATGTCCTTGCAATAGTTTACAGATCATAGCACTAGTCCTCAATGCATATGATGATTAAAGGCGAGCTGTCTTTTAGCAGTCCCCCACTGAAACTCACAGATGGCCCTGTTTCCTGAGTGCAGTGTTTACTTAGCCACAAGTATTAGGATGAATGAGCTTTACTTCCAAGCTTACAGTACACAACGGGGGGATTGTGCGGAAATTGGCCATGCTTGCTTTTAAATTAGTCTTTTTCCCCTTTTGCGAGTGTTTTCCCAGAGCCACATTAAGCATAAGCCTAGACTAAGAAGAACTGCCTGTCTTAATTCTCAATGGAGTCTGAAATTTAGTCCAAGATTAGGCCTAATCCCTGTCTGAGAGACCTGCGCATGATGCCTTTGGTCCGCTGAAAGATATCAATATTCCAATTTCAGCAGCAGTGTATTTCTAGCTTCAGATCACTAACCAAATATGACTTGCTTGCTTAACATGTTCTGTACCTCAAAGCTTGACTCACTTGGGACCAGCACCTAAACCCTGATAAAGACTAAACCTAGACTAAAAAGATTTTCGGGGTGAATCTGTGCAAATCAGTCCAATTTAGTCTGAGACTTTATCCATGTGTGAGGAATACCTCACCTGAGGGGTATCCCATCACACACCTGTAAATCAACCCTCCTGCTGAGTCTTGAGCTGAAAGGTTCAACTAACTTCTATCTACAGTAACTGTCTAGGCTTCGGGAAGTAAAACCTGTTAAACTTCTCTAAAATGCCTGCTAGGAAACTGAGTTCATGCCCTAGAAATGACAGCCTCAATAGGGGACACTTAAACAAACTAGGCAATAACGTCTCTTTCTTCTCCACTTCCTTTGTTCCTCTGAAGACATTCCAAGGCTAAATAAAAGATAGCAGCGCTTTTCATTTGATGTGGCACTGCCGAGTACACAGCTGTCAACATCAAGCAGAGCATCTTTGGCTCCACGCGATGGTGGAGGCGGGATTTATTTTAAGGCGCCACTGGCGCAACATGATTGAAATCCATAGCAGGGTTCCTCAGGGTTCTAGTATAGGCCTTGTTCCAAGTGTCCTCGCTTGCTTTTTGCTGACACTTCACATGTGCTACATGTTGGACTTGGTATCTCTATTGAAGCTACTTCTGTAGTTAAGGGACTGCAGGCCATCTGTGTCGCCTTGAAAATGGTTTTTGGCTTGTGTAAGTTAGAGGTTGTGACCGTGCATGTTGAATACGTGGCAGTAGTCCTCCCAAAGTTCCTCCGTATATGAAACTGAAGACATTGTATGAAGTTGGCAAAGCAACATAAGGTACCTAACATGCTATTGGAGACCTACCATGCCAATGAATGTATATTCCAACCCAAATCTAAGCCCCCAGATGTCTAATCAAGGTCTTATAGGGCACCTGAATGTTGTTCTAGTCAAAATTGTTAGAATGGGATTGAACGTTAACTGAGCTCCAAGAGCAGATTTGAGCAGCAATGGTATCACCTATAATTCAAAAATTTGTGATGTAATGTTATTGTCGGTTTAGGGCCACGTGGAGCTAATTTAACACCCAACTGTTATCTCACAGAGAATGACCGATGCTAATCACTAAGACAGTTTGACTTTGGTGTATTGATCCACTATTTGGTTAGTTAAAATGTCTTCTTCTTAAAGTGTGAACTTTTAGGGTTAATGGAAGGACCTGGATATCATTTGAAGAACATCTCTGGGATTGCATAGACATATCTCCCTCTGTTATGTGCTATAAATGTAGAAGGCAAATTCAAATCAAATTCATGATCAATGAAATTGAGGTTTATAGCTGATGCTGTTTGATTTAGGGACAGGATCTGTGTAAAGGCCCTCACTACATAAAGAGGGCTGAAGAAATGTGTGGTGATTTAAAAAAGAATTAACAGGCTCACGGTCCTTTTCCAGCACTCTCTCATTCCTTTTGATATGTGGAGTCTAACTGAGCACAGCGTTCCTTAATGGCTGAGAATTGCTTTCAACTCTACCCTCAGATTGCGTTTGCAGCGTCGAGAGTGCTTGGCCCTGTTTTTCCTGCTGAAAAGAAAAAAAAGAAAAGCATTTTGCCATTCTGGGCTTTGACATTTGAAGACCAGCCTTTGTATCGTATCTTCTCGGATGATCATATCCTGAGATCATATCAACCATTTTGTAGATAATCACCGCCTGTTTCTAGGCCTACAATCTCAAGAAAAGTTTAGCATTGTTAACCACTGAAGACCTTTCCTAGTTCTGTCGACATTTTGGCCATATTTGGAATTCCTGGCCTGAGCAGTTTTTGTCTATGGAAAAAGTACGAATTCCCTTGCAAGCATTCCAAACCCAATACTTATTGCCATTTGTACGTTTTCCCCCTGAATATCACTGGACCTTCTGAATTCCGAAGTGGACAAACCTAATATGAATATTACCTTTACAGGAAAGACTGTACACTCAACAGCCATCTTGGCAGCACCGCTGGGCAATTATTTCCAGTTGTACCAGGCTCCTGTCTCTTTATGGGAAGAGGAGAGACCCAAAAAAACACATCCAAAGCCATTAGAATGCATTTAGAAATTCCAAGTACCGCCTTTTATGTTCTGTCAATATTACGTTATAAATTAAATATTTAGATTTTTGACATTTATGGATCGATTCAGAATCGTTCACGTCCGCATCGTGATGCATCTAAGAATAGAGTTTTTCCCGCACCCCTAGTGTACAGTGCTGTGCAAAAGTCAGAGACCACTTCTTTTATTAAAGTTCCAGTCAAAACAGCCAGTAAATACAAGTTCAGTCTTAGAAGTTGGTTGTATTTTCTGTTTCACACAATCAAAATAATGTTGCGGTCTGAACTCTGGGGTGGTCAGTCCATTGGTCTCAGAACACCAGCAGCTTCTTTGTTATGCAAGTGTTCTTTTTTTTGGTCTTTCCTTTTCTCAGTAAGGTCTTCTTGACAGCTACGCCTCTTCTCAGACCCTTAGTGCAGAATTGTATTCTCACAGTGGAAAGATGGACAGAAACACCGGTGGATTTTTTCTGATCAGAAGCAGGAAGGACTGTTTTGGTGGGCTACCAGTTTCTTGATATCTTTTTATCTTTTTTAGCACTCCAGCATGGAAAACTCCTGTTTTTTCCCCCAATCATTTCCCTTTGATTTATTCTTTCTTTGTGCAAGTTGATGATCTTTCATGTCTGATTTCCTCATAAATATCTTCGGAAAATTATCGATTTTCACTGGTAATGAACTAAATAAATGGTGGTCTCTGACTTTTGCACAGTACTGACCAAAGGACAAAGCAGAATTCCTTTGCTCATCACAGATTTCCAAAAAAAACACCGCTCTTTTTATCCCAAAAAGAAAAGCTGCTTAGACCTGAAGTTCTTAAAACAGAGATCTGTGGTCCTGGCATGTTATCCGTTCATGTGAAGGATATCAGACTGTCCACAATGACCTCAGATTATAGGAAGACATTGTTCTCTTCTGTTTGATGTTCTACTTGAGACAATTCACCAGCACAGGTGTCTGCATTTCATCGTGCAGACTTAGAACAGTGTGTGCTGAAGTGCCAACTTTTGGGATGATCTCATACGCATGATGAAACTCTTTCTCTTTTTCGTGTCACAGGCTAGCTGGATCCCATTATTTTGTACTTGTTGAGTGCCTGCCGTTATTTCTGGCCCATTAGCCAACCATAAGGGACTGTTCTGTGACCACAGATGTGCTTTTCTCTACCGTCTCGCCATTAGCGTAGCGTTTTAGCCTCATTTTTTAAGCCTTCCCCTCAAAATTAGAGGACGGGAGGAAGAAAGGCCTGGTCGTCCCGTGCTACAGTGTCCCACAAAGCTGGAAGACAGCGAAATGCAGCCAATCCGAAGCCAAAAAAATGTTACGTTTTCCCCCAAGTGATCCAAATCCACAAATGGCTGGCTAATTCAACCTCCTCCAAATGTTTGTACTCACACAAATCGTCAGAAGCACCTCTTCTGGACTTAATAAGACGCCGAACGGCAGCGTAAATCTCGTCGTCCATGTGGGGAATTAATGCAGTGTTGATAACCCCATAATGGCCCTTCAGTGTGATCATGGCTATTAGAAGCAGCTTTTCGCCAGGCTGCTTAACACATACTGTATTATTGGATCATTGCAGTCGCGGGCTGGATGACACTCGTGCTATCTTTTTCATTAACGCGGCCACATAAATCCTCGTGTGCTCTTGTCAGACGCTCACAAAAGCCCTCCAAATGTCATTCCCTTCTAATGAAGCCTTTTATGTAAATACTTGCACATTTTTGTTTTGGTGCCGTCCACCTACAGTATGGTGATTGAGAGGAAAATTAAAACCAGGAAAAAAATAAAAGCCCGAAAGCATAAGAGAGCATCTGCCCGAATGGAAAATGTATCAGGATAACGAATTTGGCATGTCACAGTGCCTAATGTGTCTCATTCTCCAAACAAATTACTAAACGCAGACTGTCGGTCGAATCATTAAACATTGTGTATTAATGCTAACCAAATGCGCTTCTTTGGCATACACTTACACATCGCTCGCCACGTCAGTTTGGTTGTTAGAGGATCAAGGCCTAGTACAGACTTCATAAGCAGGATGTGAAATTTTAATTGACATGTCGGGCTTACGCAAGACCTTCGCCAGATCCCGTAATACCTGCAACAAGTCAATACTAATGAAAGGGACTCAAATATTTAAGCAGTAGGGAGTCATAGATGTTTGACTACATACAGCCCTGGAGTACCACATATCATTCCATTGTAATATTTCATAAAACGAGAGCAAAATTAGTTGCTTTGACCACCTTTAGGCTTTGTTCACACAGCAGATGAAAGTGGCAACAGCAAAACATGTTAAATCTGACATTTTCTATTCAATTTGGGGGGCTTTCTTATGTGCTACTGAAATCTGATGTGTATCCAATCTGTGGCAAAGTGACTCAGACTGAACAGCCAGATCGGAATTCAAGCAACTTTTTCATCAATCCAACTCGGCATTCCTCATAGTTTCACGCAACTGAGACCTCAAACAAAAGAGGTTTGTCCAAAACCCTCTGTGCTTGAAGAGGTTTTAATAGACGTGGCCAAACGCAGTCATAGGAGAACGAGGCTGCTGCACCAAAGAAAAGCCTGAAAGCAAAGTTTAAAGAATCTGAGGACACAAACCAGAAGTGACCGTGCCCTTTTTACGGTGAGCTTGAACACATTCTGGGTGATGAGTTGAGCAGTCAGACAATAAAACCTCTTCACCTGTGAAGATGAAACTGGAACCTGCAGGAGCAACTGGCGTTTGTTGGCAGTTGTGATTGTTTATCTCTAGATGAGCCACGCGAAGGAACGGAAAGCGTTCTTTTGTGCATGCAGCTCAGATTAGTAGCTGATCTGTTCAGACTGATGTCACATAAGTCACATTTAAAAGATGTTTTGAACAGCCAACCAAAAAAAAAAATCTGATTTGGTATGAAAATCAGGGGCGGGTAGCGCTGTCGCCTCACAGTGAGGAGGGCCTGGGTTCGATTCCCTGGCTGGGTGACCGGGTCCTCTCTGTGTGGAGTTTGCATGTTCTCCCCGTGTCTGTGTGGGTTTCCTCCGGGTTCTCCGGTTTCCTCCCACAGTCCAAAGACATGCAGTCAGGCCAATTGGACTTGCTAAATTGCCCCTGGGTGTGAATGCATGAGTGACTGTCTGTGTCTGTCTGTATGCCCTGCGATGGGCTGGCGGCCTGTCCAGGGTGTCCCTGCCTACCGCCCGATGACTGCTGGGATAGGCTCCAGCACCCCCCCGCGACCCTGACAGAGAAGCAGCTTGGACAATGGATGGATGGATATGAAAATCAGATTTGGGCCACTTTCTGCTGTGTGAATGTAGCCTTAAGCTCTGTTCCCTAAATGATCAGCATATGTTTAAAATGGTACATGGTACATACAAAACCGATTCCAGGAAAGTTGGGACAGTATGTGCAATGCTTATAAAAAGAGCAGGCAGTCATTGGTAAATTATTTTGACCTGTACTAAATTGAAAACAGTACGACACAATACGTGGTTTTATATTATGAATATTTTGTAAATATATTCTCATATATAAGACATTCATTGCCATGTTTTGAGCTTAATTATGCACCATAATTTTAATAGGAATCTTCTGCGCTGCAGGCAGGCCAGTCTAGCACCCACACTCTCTGATTATGCTGCCATTCTGTTGTATGTGTCATATAGACATAAGCATGGCCATGCTGCTCCAAAATGTGTTCAGTGTTAATAGCTTCTTTACAAGTTACCCACTAATATCCCTCCCCCTTAACAGACACAGGTTTCAAAACTTTACACTTGTAACAATCTGAATGTTCCTGTTCTTCTTTGGCACATCCCTTATTCCCATATACAATATGAAAGTTTGTCTTGTCAGACCACAACACCTTCCTGCTCTGCACCATAACTCTTTACGTGTTTTTCTAAATAGCAGTTTTGTCTAGTGAAGGCATCTTCTTGCACTGCCAGATGATTTTGCTTGCATATCATGTCTCAGAATGAGATCGAGATAATAATCCCATAATGAAATCAGATGATTTCACTTGCTGAAGTATAATTTTTGCCATGCATTACAGTAATGAGTCTTCTCCTATCTCTCCACATCCTCCAGGGTTCTAGGTCCTCTCTTAATGGACTCTCCTCTTTAGCTCACCCCACAGATTTTCAGTGGGGTTTAGACCAGTTGATCGGGATGACAAAAGCTTGATTTTATGGTCATTAAGCCATTTTTGTGTAGATTTTCTTAAGTTCTAAATTATTGTCCTGCGAGAAGATCCAGCCACGACCAGCTTTAGTCTCCTGGTACTTTATGGAATCCATGTAACACGGTTCTTAGGGCTTTTGGATCAAAAACATCACCAAAACATTACAGATCCTCATGATGCATACCTGTTGAGATATGGGCTTTGTCTATATAGCATTCTTTCTTTTTTTTATATTTCTGTCTGTTGCCAAAAAGCTCCATTTAAGTCTCATCAGCCCAGAGAACCCAGTCAATGTTCCAATGACATCTAATAAACTCCAGATGCTTGCATTTATGGTTAGATGAAAGAAAAGTCTGTAACTGGCACAACTTTCAAAGAATTTGCATGGAGGTGGCATCTGGTAGTACAGGCCAAAATGCTGCAGTCTTCACCAGATCTCCAGTTGTGAGCCTTGGAGAAACATTTTTCGCTTTATCATCTTCCACACTTGGTGTGGGGGCAAGATATGCATGTTCCTGCTTCCAGACAGGTTCACTACAGCTCTGGTTGTTTTAAACTTATTTATTGTCTTAACAGAGGCTATTCAGAGGCCATTTTCAGGTGAGAAGCTATTTTTATTAATAGTCATTGCCCGATTTATGAATGTCAACACACTTCTGTTTCATTTCATTTGTGTATTCTGAAATCTTAACCTTGTTGATGTTAGACAGCTTCCATAACACTCAAGTGGACTTTAAAGTGGTGTTTCTGTCCATCCTTCCACTGTGAGAAGACAACTCAACACTATGGGTCTAAAAGGATATGTAGCTGTCAAGAAGCTCTCACTGAGTAAAGGAAATAGACAAAAAGAAGAGCATTTGTAATCCAAGAAGCTGCTGGTGTTCTCAAAACATTGGACTGACCACCCCAGAGTCCAGACCTCAACATCACTGAATGTGCCTGGGATTACTTGAATCATGAGAAGCAGAAAATACAACCAACTTCTACGCCTGAATGTGGTATGGGAAAATATCCTTGCAGATTGTTTTGAACGGAAATGCTGGATGGACACGCTTAATGTTATGCAATGCTATACTGTGTATATACATACATTATATTTGTTTATGTGTATGTGTTTTATCAGTTGACCAGACGTGATGTATTTATACACACATACATCCACGTGGCTTGTTTTTCTGATGCACAGACAGCAGAACAAACTCAATTCCATCATGAAAGTCAGTCAGCTTTTTCTAAACAAAGCTGGCGAGGATGCATTTCGCTGTGAGTGAACTTTCATGTGTCGTTCTTATGGCAGGAAGTTGGTGATGATGTTGCTAAGGAGACGTGTGTGCGTATTGGAGCCGGAGAGACCTTGACAGCGCGCTCGACGCTTCAGAACGGCGCTTCCCCTTACAGCTGCTGCTCGCTCTGTCTCTCTCCGTCTGTTTCTCTGTCTCTCTCTGTCTCTCTGTCTCTTGCTCTCT